>NW_007726297.1:546116-549819 GCF_000696425.1 Galeopterus variegatus | reverse complement strand
TATTCCTTTGAGTGGACCCAGAAACACTTGAGTAGATCCATGAATTTACTTGTTCAACCAATATTTGCTGAGCAGTTTCAAATGACAGGGTCAGGTGTAACCACCGTAGAGACTCCTCTGGGCAGTGCAGTGATGCAGGTAGGAGAAGTGAGGACTTCACAGCCTTGTCGGTGAGGCAGAAATGGAAGTGGGGAGAAGGACACAGGGAAAGGAAGGAGACCTGCTCTGCCCGCTCCATGTACACAGTTCACAGCACACTCTGAAGCGGGAGTTCTCCATCAGGATTTCATAACATGAGATCATTCTTCTTGTGAATGGGACAACATATACGATCTCTACCAGATGGCCACGGACAGTTTATGGGGGTGGATGTGTAAAGAAAACATCCTCCTCACCACTCACCATACCCCCCCTGCATGCCTCGGAACAGCTCAGAACACGTCTGCGAGGAGGCGACGAGCCCCGCCTCCTGTTTACATGCCAGCAAACATTACTCTCTTTCCTAGGAGAAATTTTGCTGTACTCTTCTAAAAGCAAATTAGGAAAATATCACTGCAGGCAAAGGAAGTTTGTCTTCTTGCCATTGCCTGAAGTGCCAGGAAAAAATAATTTGGGAAGTAAATCAGAGATTTTCCCCACCAACCTCACCTGTGATTGTGTGTTGGCACCACCTAGAAACGAAAGTGAGTTTAGTGTCCAGGAACAGCCAGTTTTATCCAGAGCCAGGCAGGCGAAGGCCTAGACATCTGGAATGCCTCGTCGCTAATTCTAGAGGTGAGGCTGGAGAAAACGCCCTTTCTCTGCATTTTAGTATCTTCCTCCATCCCAAGATGATAATTAAACACACTTATTTACATCAAAAGGAGCTACCTAGAAAAACTGCGTTTATTCAGTGTTTATTCAGGAGCAGCGTGACCATGTCAAGTTTTGTGAAAGGTTCCTTCTTCCCTGTGCAAGGCCATCACCTGGCCTGGCAGCAAAGTTGCTGTGGATTTTCAAAAGCTGGTGCGGCAGCCTGCTCAGAAGGGGTGTATGAAATCGCTGCTAAGTACCTTTGAAAGGTGATGGAAAACACGTCTTTGAAAATCACATATTTTACATCAAGGGGGAGCTGGTGAATATTAATTTTTTTATTCTTCTACACGTGATGTCACCACTAATAGATCTGCAACATAACCAGCGCCACTTTAGACAAGCCCAAGTACAAAATGGTGCCATCCACCTCCTGCCCTCCCCTTCCCCCTTCCCTCCCCTCCCCCCTTCCCTTTACCAGAGGCCTCCTGACTTAGAAACAACTTTCTGGCTTCTGCATCGGTGCAGTTCTCCACACAGTTACATCAACCTAATGGTCCCTCCCCCGTACATTTCGCACCCAAAAGCTAATATAAACTCTCGCAAACCCATTGTTGGGGCTGTCCACCGTTTTCAGGGCAGCCCTGGGCCTTGGGCCACTCTGAGCACAGCCCCGCAGACTTCTTTCTTTAATAAAACTTGAATGGTACCTGCCATCTCGGCTCACTTTCTTTCAACCATCTCTGATGTCTTCTGCAGAAGACTGCTGTCACTCACGGGCATGGTCACAGCCAGAGGAAATTAGCCAGGCAGGAAATAACAACTATGGTGTGTGTGTCAGACACTCATCTGAATACTTTCATTCTATTAATCCTCTAATCCACCCTATGAGGTCAGTGCTGTAATTATCCCCCTTTTTAGAGAAGGTGACTGAAGTGCAGGGTTCATGTAAACCACAGATGCTCATGCCTGGAACGTGGAGGGAGAGGGAAGCAAGCATAAACAGAAGGGGATCAGCAGATGACAAAAAGCAGGAAAAAACCAATAAGTCATGTCGCATGACCTCATTACCAAGTGAAGGAAAGCCCATTCAAATGATTAAAACCTCCTACTTATTTAATAGACTACTTCTAAATAAATTACTTTTCCTTTTCATATGCAAAAAGAAACATAAAAGAGACTAATAACATGACAATTAGTAAAGGTTCTTGTGCTGGCCTTTTGATGTGTGAATTTGGAGAGGCTACAGTCCCCTTCTTCAGTCAAACACTATTCTAGGCGTTGCTGTGATGGTATTTTGTGGATTGAATCAAGCCCATAGTCAGTTGACTTCAATTAAGACAGATTATCTTAGATAACATAAGGGAGCCTGATACAATCAGTTGAAAGACCTTAAGAGCAGAACTGGGGCTTCCCTGAAGAAGAAATTCTGCCCTTGGACGGCAGCTTCGGCCTGTCTGAAATTCCCGGTCTGCCCGAGAGATTTCAGACTTACCTAGTCAGTCACACAAGCGCACAACCCAATTCCTGGCAATAAATCTCTTAACATCTGTCTCCTACTGGTTCTGCTTCTCTGGTTGAACTGATGGATACAGCTCTTAAAATGTTCATTGTAGTTAATGGGTAAGAATGAATTAGCAGGACACTGTACATGTATCAAAGCAAGTGCTACCAAGTGGTTCTGGTATTTTCTCTGCATTGTTGTTTATCTGTGAACATATACTGTGTCAGAGGAAGGACTCAGAAAATCACATTGCTAAGCCAAATTAAACACTAAATTTAAAATCCATTTGAATTATTCTGAACAAATGCAGTCTTAATAAGGTTCCAGAATGTTAAAGAGAGAGAAAAAGAGACTCCTTACTGATTTAAAGCACATATTCTCTCACACACACACAACCCCCTATTAGAAGGCACCTACCTTATCCCCACAGATATTTTCATTTATTCAAATAGCATCAATTGCATGCCAATGGCATCCCGAACACCTTTCAGCTCTGTGAGCTTGGATGTCACTCAACATCTCAGCATTGCAGTTTTCTCATCTGTAATACAGGGATTCAAATAGCACCTGCCTCATAGGATGAGTGTGATGATTACGTTAGTTAATATTTTTAAAGTGTTTAGTGTCTGGCACATGGTTTGCAACATATATTTTGTGAGCTAAAGAAGCTGGTGAGGACTTCACAGAGACTTGGATTTGCTAAAGAGCATGAGGTACAATCCTGAATGATGGGAAACCGGTTTGAGCAGGGCTTGGAGGCAGGAATGAGGAAAGCGTATTATATTGACCCTCACCAAACCAGCCTGCCTGCTAGGCATGGTTTGTGTTGAGAACTCTAGAAAGGAAGATGAGTACTAGATTTTGAACAAAGCAAAGTCTGGATTCTACCTCTAAAACAACGTATTCAAGATATCTTTAAAACTACATTGTCAGGCTGGATCACAGACCCTTCAAACCCGTTGTGCAGACTGCGTCACAGACCCTTCATATGCAGGTCATGAGCTAGATAATTGGAAAGATCCTGGGAGCCATTGGCAAGATTGACATGCTTTATTCGGACGTGAGCTCAGGTAACTAGCAGCAGCCCCGCAGCAGCCGTACCTGTCCTGGTGGCATCCCAGGGTCACTGTGGATCGCGACCAGCAATAGTCAATCAAGTTTTTCTCACACTGCAGTACTCTGACTTGGACTCTCCCATCTCCCTCTTTCATTTGTAAAGACCCTTGTGATTACATTAGACCCACCCAGATAATCCAGGATAATCTTTCCCTCTCATGGTCAATTTATTAGCTACCTTAATTTCATTTGCAACCTTAATTCTCCTTTGCCATGTAACAGAACATATTCATATGTTCCAGGGAGAGACATGGACACTTTTGCAGGATCATTATTCCACCTAACACAAGT
>NW_007726297.1:541540-545406 GCF_000696425.1 Galeopterus variegatus | reverse complement strand
GGAAATGAATCATAGGGCTTGACCAAGACTTACTAGTCCTGGCTACAAACAAAGAAACAGTGATAAAAAGTGATGGCTGTCTGATAAACAAATTAGAACCAAAAATGGGAGACCGAAAGACATTAGCTAACAGGGATCAAATTCTGGGCCTTGATGTTATCAGCACCATGCTCAGTTGGTATCTTCTGAAGAGAGAAGTTTGCAACTGTCCCAGCTTGCATTTCAGGCTCTTCATATGGAAAATGTCAGGTTTGGAACAAATGATATTTCAAATTAAATGTCTCCTTCAGTCACCAAATATAGAGCTCAATACAGAAGCCCTTCACCATGCTGTTTTTACAATATAGAAAAGAGATACCCAGGTATTACTGGATTATAACAAAGCTACTAAAGAAGTATGACCCTTTCTCAAAGACATATTTGTGGGGAATACAAAGAACGTCCTACAGTCAAGAGCATTAATTCTGCCTAATCTAGCCTGAATTGGAATGCGCGATAGCACAATTGGAAAGAGAGAAGTGAGCAAGGAGAAGATGACTTGAATTTAGCTTTAATAACATGGAAAAGACTTTCTCCTTACTCAGCAGTGTGGAGAAGCAAGTGTAAATGATAGCAACAAACACTGGAAGATGTGGGCCATGTATTTCCTATTTTCTAGACATTAGAGTGCTATAGAGATTGTCTCTATGGAAGCATTCAACTGTTGTAGTCAAACAGTGTAATTATTTTTACACTCCTATAGAAAAGCCATTATATGTATTCATTCAATAAGTATTTATCGAACATCTACTTATACATAACTGAATTAATCACTTTAGTAACTATACAGATTAATAATTCTTGCTTTTAAGAAGTGTATTAGTCCAACAGAATACCTGAAACTGGGTAATTTATAAAGAAAATGAAATTTATTTTGTACTGTTTTGGAGACCAGAAAGTCCAAGGTCCAGGAGGCACATCTGGTGAGGGCCTTTTTCTTGGTGGTGACGTTCTACACCTATGCAGGGTGTCACGTGGCAAGAATGGCAAGAGCAAGAGAGTTAAAAATCAAAAAGCCAGCACGACCACTCCCTGACAACCCATTACTCCATGAATGGATTAATCCATTCACAAGGGCACAGTCCTCATGACCCAATTGCCTCTTAAAAGCCACACCTTTCAAATACTCTAATCGGGTTTCCTATGCCCTTAACACTGTTAGAATGAAGGCCAAGCTTCAGTGAATTTTGGAGGGACATTCAATCCACAGCAAGAAGTTTGCTATCAAGTGAGAGAAACTGCTAATGACAACTCACTATAATAAGTTCTATTGCATTAGTATAAACAAAAAGAACAATGGGAAAAGTATTCTTACCAAAGACCTTAGGCCAGTGAAGGGATTTAAGGTCAGCTTTAAACACATAAGAGTTTGATAGGCAAATCGAGAAGATGGAACAGAGAGAGCTAAGACATTTCTTAACATGGTTTATAAAAGCCTTCCACATCTGATGCCCCTTAAATTTCCCACTCATAATTCTCCCCACTGAGAATTCTTGCAGCCTTCCCATTTATTTACCATGTAAATAGACTTTTCTTCTAAGAAGACTTCTTTACCTAAAGAACTCCTACTCCTGCATTAGAACAGCAAATAGTTATTTTAGGCTTTGCAGGCTATACAGTCTCTCTCACTATTCAACTCTGCTGTTACAGTGTGAAAACAGCCATGAACAATATAATTTTATTTACAAAAACAAGAGGAGGATTGGATTTGGTCCACAGGGAGTCATAGTTTGCTAACCCCTGCTTTAGAACATCACTCTCCTGGAAGAGAATGATTTTTTAGGCCCATGAAATCTATGTGAATGTTCTATGCAGTACAACTATCTCATGCACCATTTGTTGCTTCATTGAAATTCAGATTTAACTGGGTATCCTATATTGTATCTGGCCATCCTAATATACTTCCATCACAACTTCCGTCTTCATAACAGCAACGTTGAAAATTCTGTGTGCTCTGGTCAAACAAGTACTGTCATCAGCTTTTCTTTAGTTCACCTTTTCCGCATCACTCCTCCTTCAATTCACATTCCCCTAGACTACCTGCCCTCAGCAAGCTTGTTAATTTTTTTAAAGAATGAGAAAATAATTTACATTCAAAAGGGGTGTTTTGTCATGTCAGGTATAGAAAATAACAGCCTCAAGATTTCCTGGATTTTGTACTGTTGTGTTAATCTAAAAGCTAACTATTTGATCATCTCCTTATAATTCTTGATGATTTCAGGTGCTGCCTGTCACTGGATTTGCTGTGCTAATTTATCTCAACAGGACAGAAATTTATTAACTGGCTACATTTCGACTGGAGCTGTTTCCAAAGTCTCCTCGTCTGGGCTTTTCCAGAGTCAACCTTTTATCTCCAATGTGGAATCAAAGGCTTTGCTTCCCATTAAAGGAATCTCAGACACCAGCCAACTTGAGAGAACTTTTTCTTGTGGTGAGGGGTGGAGAGTGGGTGGGGAGGAATTTCTGAGAATCCATAAGCCATCAGCCAGCTCAGCTCTCTGGGAACCTTCCTGCTTGATCGCAGGTTACAAGACCGTCCTCTATTGCCTCCTCTGGTACAGGTAACTCACCCTCTGCCCTAATAGCTATTCACACTAACATACATAATTCGTATTGTAAGAGGGCATTTGATGTTTTAGTTTAACTAATAACTGCTATAGCTCAGTTGGCTTCTGCCCCACTCCCACCCCAGGCCTCCACCAGCTGAGACCCTGTAAGATCTTTCTGTTCTTCCTACTATGGTGGTCATGATGGTAACACATAGCATTGCTCCTGGGTAGGGAGGTAGCAGGAGAGATTTAGGGTTAATCCTGCTCTAAATCACGGTACCTTCAGTTGCAAGACATAAGTAATATTGAAACCCAAAGATCCCATATATAAAACACCTACATTTCTAACTCAGGATATAAAGCATAAGTCATACTGCTTCTTCCTCATGTCTTTTATCCCAGCTGCTTCCAACCTCATCTTTCCATAAGCCACCCTTCCCATTGCTGGCAGAATATTCTTTCTGGAATATAAATGTTAACCTGTCACTCCTCTGCCCAGAAACCAACCCTGGTATCCAGTGACTACAGGCTGACATCTACACTGGTCCTCAAGCTCCTCTCCTTTGGTCCTGTGTACCATTCCAGCCTCATTCATCAGTGTAATCCACAATCAACTCTGCACACTGCTGTGCTTTCTTCAAGTGTGAGTGTGCCTCCTGTGTCACTCGTTCTTTCACTGATTCATTCAACAAATATTCACTGAATATCTGATTCAAGCCAGGCATGGGAAACACACTGGGGATAAAATGGTGGGATGAGTGTGCCACCCATAGGAGGCTCAGAACAGCTGAGCAGGGACATACAGTCAGTGTAACCAGAGAGGTGCAGGGAGCACACACGAGGGATGATTAATTCCGAGAGGGAAATAGGGATGGATATTGTTTATCTGAAATTCAAAATTAACTGGGTGCCCTGTATTTTTATTTGCTAAATCTGTCAACCACGTGTGTAACTGTAACTTCGAATGCACAGTCATCCCAATGTTGTGAGGTGAAAGCACAGAGAAATCCAAGACTGACATCAGTGTTGTAGTTTTATAGCTCTTTATGTTAGTTCTTTGTTCTTTATGTTGCAGTTCTTTGTTCAGTGTTACAGCACCTCTTTTTGCTTACAAGCAAGGAGAGCACTGGAGGGCAGAAACCCCCAAGCCAGTGTCTCCCCAAACAAAGGAACCAACCCCCTTATATAGCCTAAATTCCCACCCTTCTCCCTCCTAAGTTCTCATTCAGGTCCTCTTATGTAAATGAGGGATGCTGTCCTGCTAATTTGGATTGGCTG
>NW_007726297.1:527186-541102 GCF_000696425.1 Galeopterus variegatus | reverse complement strand
AAGTCTACATTTAAATACATTGCACCTAGCCAGCAGCAAAATCCACATTTCTACTTTGGCCTGGGATTACAGTATCCACCAATAACAATACATACAGCTTTCTGAAGATTTTATTTCACATGACAATTTGACACATTTATTGCTCTCAACATTCAGACAAAATGTATGAATGAATTTTAGCATTTATTTCTGGGATTTTTGTTTACAATAGACAATTATGTAGGTAGTATCTTTAGTGGGTGAAAGTCCTTGAATATACTCATTGTATTTTGTGCATTCTTTTTAGCCAGCCCTGTGAATGAGGAAACATATCGCCTCCTTGGATAAGTGTATTGCCAGTTAGATTACAGCATCACAATCCATCTCTGAAACCTTCAGGAAACTGGATCCTATCACATCAAGTATTTGCTTTACTGGTCTGGAGAAAATTAGCTCTTCAATTTCAAGCTTGAGGGTCCTGGGCAGGATTGTGTTCTAGAAAGATCTATCACACTGTGCTGCATTAAATTGAATGATCTCAAAGGTGGATGGTACAGGCACAGCCTCATGAACTCAGATCAGGGAAGCAAACTCCATCCCAGCAGGACTTCAGATAACATGTCTGACTTCTCAGGAGCCACCTCTCCATATTAATCTCATATTAGTCTCATATATGAATTAACCAATGACATTTTCCTAGTAAAATAATTTTAGTGAAATAAAAAAATTAAATTGGGGAAGATTTTTGAGATTATTTCCTTTAACTGAAATGCCAATACTTTCCTGTTCTCTTAATTTTTAAAGACACTCCCAGGTAGTTGTTTAAGTATCTTAGAAAGGTCTTAAAGATATACTCTGTTAACTGTGGCTATATCTGGAGGGAGGGAATATGAGATAGTTTCACTTTTTTATTTCCTTTATTTTACATTGCTTGAATTTCTTCCAAAATGAATATATTTTTTCAGAGTACACATATATTTTTTGCAATCAGAAAAGGTAATTTTCCCAGGTTGAAAACTTCTTAATCCATTTTTCTGTGTAGAGCAAGCTCTCCGAATCTCTTGCAGGGAACGTGTACTGCACGTACATTTTCCCTACGACCTAATGCCATGCATCGATAAATGCTCAGTAAATACTAGTTGAATAAAATAATCAAGAAGTAAGCAGCATTTGTCTCTCCCCACCAGGAACATTGTATAAAATCCTACCCATCTCTGCATTATCGTTGTTACATAGCTGAATTCTAGGTAAAATGAATGGAAATGGCAAGAGGAAAAATAGCAGAATGGGAATCTCAAAAGGGCGTGTTGAGCCAGCGCCCTTCCAGCCCCACATGTCCACTCACACTAGGTAGTGCTGGAAGGTTGTGCCTGTAAATGCTTCCTGGTTGGGGCTTCTGGTCAAGATGGCAGAATAGACGGTCCCCAGAGTCACTCTCTTCCACAATCGACCAATTTACAACTATCAAAAAAGCAGTGTATGACAGCTTGGGGCCACTAGAGCTCAGGGGTAGAGGAGGAGAGACCTATGGAGTTCATGAAGGCAGGAGAAGCCACAACGAGAGAAAGAAAGGACTGCTCAGACCATTTCAAGCACCAGCCACTTCAAGGCTGGCCCTGGTGAGCACACGGAGCAAGATCTGGTAAAATCTGCAGCCGCACACTTTGTGTAAAGTTGCTTAGAGACCACAGTGTAGGTGGCCCCAAACCAGCAAGATCACTGACAGGGTTCCCATGGACCCACATAGGAGCGAGGGGCCACAGACAACTGAAAAAAGGATCTGGTAAGAGTCTGGTGAGTCGTCACAAGGGACCAGCGCACAGCCTGCCCCATGGGAAGTGTTTGGAATGTGGAGAGGGGGGGAGACAGGCCCACCAGGGGAACACTGGGGCACAGCATGGACAGCTGGTCTGCCCTCCAATCAGCACAGGCCCACACAGTGGAGACTGGTCAGGAGGATAGAAATGCAGGGGGTGCAGTTTGCTGAAAAGACTGAGTCCTAGACCAGAGTTTCCACACAACCCAGGGGTACTGGACCTCACAAGACCCAGAAGTGCTTACAAGATCAACAATTAAAACTTGAGCTGCACAAAAAGCCTTCCCCAGAGAATCAGCAGTAAAGCAGCAATTTAACTCAACCACAGGGCTCAAGTGCTGGTCCCCACAGAAGTTCCCCCATTTTAGAAGTAACCAAAGGACAGCAAATTAGTTCTGGTGCAGAGTTTAAGTGGTTGAGGCAGCTGATAATCCAATACAGAACTGAGAGAAAAAACACCCACAGATCAGAGACAAGTTCTGATATTAACTGGTAAAGGTCTAATACCACCAAAGAACAGCTATAAAACCTAGAAGGACCAGAAGCCCCAGACTTCCAACCCCAACATTCACGTCCAGCCCAGTGATGACCAACCCACTGCCAGAAGCTCCTTGGGCTCCTGGAACAGGATGGGGTGTGCCCACGGGCCTCAGCCAGCCTCCCCACCCTCCGCAACCAGGCCAGCCCCATACCCCCATCTCCACCTCCGTTTCCCTACCCCCCTCCCACTTGCTCCTCTCACTGTTCCTCAACATCTTTGAATGTAAAAAATTAATAATAATAATAAATAAATAAATTTTTAAAAATGCTTCCTGGTTGTTGTTTTTAGTCAACTCTTGGTCCATATCTGCACCTTCCTCTCTGTTCCCCCTCCCCCACTTCCTCACCCCACCCCTCCAGTGCAGCCCTGGCTACCCCACAGTTTTCATCCCCACGCAGAGTGTGGGGTGCTCGCACAGTGCTGACTGCACAACACCCTCATAACCTTGGTTCACTGCACGAACAGGGAAATGAAGCACAGTATCAAATGACACATCACCACCCCTGCATCCTGTGCACCGGCCGCCCAAGGCTGTCCCCTGCCTCCATGGGGAGTGTTCATCTGGGCACGTGCTTTGTGGGGCAGAGCCGTCAGCCACAGAAAGGCTCACCTCCTAAGCCTGGGTACTTTGTTAAAGAGTTTACTGAACACTACTAGCCAAGGTGCTGTTTTTATTCAAAATTTGGGCTAAAAATGAAGCTAAACCTAATTAGGAAATGATATCAGAGAAAAAGAAATGCTGAATTTGTTTTCTGGAAATTCCCAGGAAAAAAAGTTCCTGCAGCCCTTCAGGTCATCCAGGATGGCAACACCAGGCATTTCAATCAGTGGCTCAGGCACAGACACTGGGCAGCAGCCACCTCTGCTCCCATGACATCCACTTGAGTGTGATCCATGCTGCACCTGTTGGTCCAGCCCAGCCCAGTCCAGCCCGATGCAAGAGAAACCAAAGCAGAGGACCGAGCAAGACTCACATCAGCATCAGTAAGCTCTGGAATGTTCCTTGGCTCCCCCATCACTTAGGCAATCTGGTGCCTAATCCAGACCAACCAGAGACCTTGGTGCCCCTGGTGGTATTTGAGTATGAAAAATCAGAAACAACCTTAAGTGCCTAGATCTCTTGAGAAAAAGGTATAATGAATGCTTTACCAATAGACTTTCATAGTATCCACAGACCCCTACATCTTACCCACCTTTCACAGACAATCTCCCATTTCCTCACTTTTACATTAAAATATATATTTAGGACGTAGTTGGTGTTCGTGTCTTTTTAGGTGGTAGTATAAAGTTTTTAAAATCTGAGCCAGCAGACAGCCTAAAGCTAAGAAGGGGATTGAAGGGGGTTGAGGGTTGGGAGAGGAGGATGATCTTCAACTCCTGAGTTAGAACCTGTATGTCCATCCAGACAGTGTCCCCTGACTGTGGATGACCTCACATGTCTCAGTGTTATGTCTGCCTCAGACCCTGGCAGAGCAAGTCCAGGGAGACCACTTACCACATCCAGGGAAAACCTGAAGGATGAATGAAATGCGTCCACTTCTTTTCCTCTTCTCCCACCCAGTTACTGCAATTCTTGCTAAGGTTTGTGCTTAAACAAGTGTATTAGTCCATGTCCATTGCTTATAACAGAACACCTGAAACTTGGTAATTTATAAAGAAGAATTTATTTCTTACAGTTTTGGAGGCTGGGAAGTCCAAAGTCCAGAGAACACATTTGGTGAGGACCTTGTTGGTGGTGGCTCTACAGACACACTAGGTGTCACATGGAAAGAATGGCTGAGCAAGTTAGTAAGAGCAAACTTCTCACTCACGCTCCTTATAAAGCCCTCAGAACCATGCCCACGACCACCCATTAAACCATCAACTTGTTACCCCATGAATGAATCAATCCATTCATTAGGACATAGTCCTTGCAATCTAATCACCTCTTAAAGGCCCCACCTTTCAATTACCATAATAGGATTTCCCACCCTCCACACTGTTACAGCAGGGATTAATACATGAACTTTTGGGAGACACAATCAACACATAACACCAAGTAAGACAGTATATACTTATTACACCAAATTGTTTGAGTACCTTCCAACAAGTTCAAGTGCACAAGCTTGGACAGAGTCTAGAAGCAGGGAGTGTCTATCTGCAGACACTTTTCCTCACCCCACCCTCTGGCCTCCACTTTCTGTTCCCTTTGCTATTTTACAGGCATCCATTCCTATACTTTCATACACTGACTTCCTGTTTTCTAAACCCTTCCTTGTGTAAAAAACAGACAAATTTTATGCTCTTTGAATGAAACTTGTTCATATGAAAAACTCCCTCTGCTTCTGTTTTTAAAATTATAAGCCAAGTTTACTTTTAAGCAAGATTTATTACTGATATTATTCTAGGTCAAAAACTGGTTCTGAAGGTAAATCTTTCTGTGTGTGTGTGTGTGTGTGTGTGTGTATTTTAAGGTAATCAGAAGAAATATGCAAAAGAGGAGTAGCAGCCAGTCTTCTGCTTCAAGACACTTCCCCGACCACAGATGCTGGAGCCCATTATCTTGGAAAGCCTAAGTACAGAGAAGCATGTCCATGGATGGGTGACTCCTTGCCCAGGTCCCCAGACTAAACAATTATTTTCTTCTTTCCTTCACATTCCTCCCTTAACTTAAGCTCATTCCCTCTTCAATCTTGGAAATCCCAAGATTTCCAGATGCTGGAAACCCAAGCATTATTATTCTCTTCTTGTCCTGTGTCATCTCCTACCTCCTGCCCACTCCCTTCCCTTCAAGTCCAGTAATTAAGATGCCAAACTCCAGGAAACACAGCCCCTAGCCCTGGGTTCTAGGAAGAAGGGAAGGAAGGGAAAGATGTTGGATTACTGATCCTCCTGGCAATGTGAGTGCCTTAGTCTACTTGGGCTGCCATAACAAAACACCACAGACTGGGTAGCTTAAACAACAGACTTCTATTTTCTCACCGGTTTGGAGGCTGAAAGACCCAGGTCAAGGTGCCAGCATTGGTTTCCAGAGAAGCCTCTTTTCCTTGTTTGCAGACAGCCACATTGTCATTGTGTTATCACAAGGCCTTTCCTCTGTGCTCGCACAGAAAGAAGAGAGAGAGAGAGAGAGAGAGGGCACCCTGGAGTCTCTTCCTCTTCTCATAAGAACACACATCCTATCATATTAGGGTCCCACCCTTATGACCTCATTTGACTTTAATTGCCTTTCTGAAGACCATATCTCTGAATACAGTTACATTGGGGGTTAAGAACTCAATGTATGCATTTGGGGGGGAGACAAAAACATTCAGTCTAGAACAGTGAGTGAAGTGGAGAGGTTCCAGGCAAGGTGGCAATGGTTCAAGGCCGGATATTTGAGCCTTTACCTCTAATATGTGATGGCAAACACTGAGTGGGATACTGAGGACAGTGATGATGATGGTTGTGGGGAAAATTCACAGATATTAGGTAAGCAACAAAATTGACAGAAAAAAATTACAGCTTTGACCATGTGAGACGAAAACTTGTATTAATTACAGGCATTTACTTAAAATTTGAGTGCCATTTGAAAGTCAGGGTATAAAGTGTCCTTACTCAGTAAACCACACTACTAATACTACACTGTACTTTTTAAATCTCACAGCATCACATGGATTGAAAGAAATATTGAAAGAATTAACTGTTTACAAGAGGGAATTGTGAGCAAAGGAAGCTGGAAAAAAAATGAGACAGTCGAATGTGGTAGTGTTTATACAAGCACTACCTAACAGGAAGGAGTTATGGCCAATCAAGTCTTGTATTTCATTCATTCATTCCATAATTATCTGTTGATTGTCTGCTGGTGCTTGATGAATTAGACAAATGAAATCAGGTTGGCATTTTAGCAAGATGATTGGCTGCCATTTGGGAAGGGGCGGGATTGGAAACAAGAAGAAGAGTTAGAGGGAACTGCAGTAATCCTGGCTAGAACTACAGGTAGCCTGAACTACAGTAGTGCCTGACAACTTAAAGAGAAATAGGCAAATCCAAGGCATAGATATTTGGGAGGTAGAACCAGCTCCTCTGGAAAGATTATCCTTATAATCAGGAAGAGAAACTCAAGCTGTCTACATCAAGGAACACCTCTTCAGATCAAGGTTATAATAAGAGTAGTTAAAATTTATATTTACCATACACCTTTACACTCTTCATCTTTGTAGCAAGACAAGGGGAGTTAGCAATAAAGCAGTTAGGAACGTGCGTTCAAATCCTGCCTCTCCCTCACTAGCTGTGTGACCTTGAGAAGTTCTTGAGGCCGGCCCCGTGGCTCACTCGGGAGAGTGTGGCGCTGGTAGCGCCGAGGCTGTGGTTCAGATCCTATATGGGGATGGCCGGTGCACTCACTGGCTGAGCGTGGTGCAGGCAACACCGTGGCCCCCTTACTGGTCAGAAAAAAAAAGAAAAGAAAAGTTCTTGACGTCTCTGTGCCTCTGTTTCTTTGACAGTCTTGTAAGGATTAAATGAGTCAATGTATGCCCTTGACCTCATTCACTTTCATGTCCAGTCATCTAGCGCATTCCTTCTGTGACCTAATATGAACTAACTCACCTTCCCAGAAAATGAACCATCCAAAATTACCCTGTGCTGCCACTGTTCGTTTTTCATCTGGTATCCCCAGAGCCTAGGTCAGATTCTGACACATCCTAAGACATTAGTTGTGGCACAGCTTAGAAGCCAGTTAGATGTTCTCTCCTGACCACACCCCAACCTTACATTCAGACCCCTACTGTCATTTATGGGAGCCATTTCTCATGTATTCCTAATAACCACTCATGACAGGGACAATTTAAAATACTACTACATGGGCATCAGCTTAACCTTTTAAAGATTATTTAATTACATGGGTATCATTTGCTTAGTATTTATACTTTGTTGCTTCAGCAGCAGGGTTATCTGCTCATAACTTTCAAAATTAGCAAAAATATTATGCCCAGACCCAGGTCTATTATAGATATTCCATTTCCAAAGAGGTCAGGGGGCAAGGAAGGCTTTGGAAGTCTGAGAAGTCTCTCTCCGTGACTCCCTACCTGCTCTATCATATCCTTGTCACTCTAAAGATATTTGGAAGCATTCTCTTGCACAATTAATAAACAAGAATGTTTCAGGGTTTTTTCTTCCTAAAGATTAAAGATATAAAGCACAATTAATTATAACCTAAATTTGACTTTTAGTACATTTTAAACTACTATGAAGCCTAACTGTTCTATTAATTCTTATTAAATTCAATGACACTGAGTAGTTGCTTTGGGTTAATTCTTACCAAGATTTTCAGCATTTTCTTTATAAATAGGGATTTTTTTGAGCCTAGGCCAGGACCCTTTCCCCAGCCCATCATGCTGTAAGGGGGTCAGTAAGTCATTAGTCCTTAGATTCTTCTTTTGTCATCTTGCTCTCAGGGACTTAGTAGCTAAATTGACCAGTAGTTTTACACTAATAGCTTTTATTACTTTAGAGGAAACTGGTTTTCATCACAAATTCTTAATTGAAATTTTTTCCAGTGACTAAAAGTCCAGAAAAAGAAACATGCATAGAAATATCAAAATGCTTTTAACACTAGGACCAAAGGCTAAATTAGATTAAGAGAATAAAATAGGCTCAAGTTAGGTAAATGTTTACTAAGTAGGGCAGGCATCTGCAGTTCATAGAAATATTTAAATGATGAAGCCATCCAGGCTAGAGGAATGGTAAAAATAGATCACCAGGAACAAAGTAAACTTGAGATTCAAATAGATAGTATTGAAATAATGAAGCTGATAGAATTATCAAACTAACTGGAAATACAGGAAAAAAGTCATATTTTTAAAAATAGTAAGGAAACGATCCAGGAAAGGTCTATAGTGGCAAAAGACCATCAGTGTTTTCTGAAGCTATTTTACATCTTTTTCAAAAATACATCCAAAGAGACTCCTTATCTCAACTGAAGCCAAATAAAGTTAAATACCTGATGGAAGGGATAACTTTACAATAAAATATAAATATAAATTACCAAAATATACATATAAATTACCAAATTACTGAAGTGGACAGAAAATTGAAGTAGACCAATTATCATAATTGTCAACCTGTTATCCCCCAAAACACTACCAAATATGGAACGTTTATCAAATCTAGAAAGAAAAGATTACTCCAATTATATTTAAGCTAATTCACAACTTTAAACAAAATAAACGTCAAAAATTCTTTTCAGGAAGACTCTGTAGTATTGATTCCAATAACCTGACAAAGAAAAACATGCATGCACACACATAGGTAAATCTCTATTCTGAACATAAATGCAAAAACCTAAATAAATTAGTAGTTAATTTAATAGAATTAAAAATAGTAGTTAATTTAATAGAATTAATTTAATAGTAGTTAAATTAATAGAATCTAGCAACACATTAAAAGAATATTCTCTATTCTGAACATAAATGCAAAAACCTAAATAAATTAGTAGTTAATTTAATAGAATTAATTTAATAGTAGTTAAATTAATAGAATCTAGCAACACATTAAAAGAATATACATTTTGGCCAAGTAAAATTCATAGCTAAAATAAAGAAATTCTTTACTATTAGGATATTAATATAATTTACTAAATTAAGAGAAAAATCACACGGTTGTCTCTATAGATGTTATAAGGCATTTGATAAAACTCAAAATTCTTGAATTTTAAACATCTCAATATATGTTTTAAATATTTAAAACTAAACATATGTAAGTGTATGCAGACATTATGCTTATTGAAGAAATGCTAAATGTATTCCTATTGAAAGAAAAAACAAGGTAGGAACTCAACAACTCAATAGCAAGAAAACAGCCCAGTTAAAAAATGGGCAAAAGACCTGAATGGATATTTCTCAAAAGAAGACATAGAAATAGCTAACAGATATATGAAAAAATGCTCAACATCACTAATCATTAGAGAAATGCAAATTAAAACTATAATGAGCTTTCACCACACACCTGTTAGAATGGCTATTATCAAAAGATGAAAGATAACATGTGTTGGTGAGGGTGTGAATCATTCCATCCAAATAGAATCCCTGGCAGATCTCCCAGTGCACTGGCTCGTGCCTCTGGGGTTTGCACACTTTTCTGTCTGTCCCCTGCATGCTGTGATATGCTTGCCTGTACATCCTTCTCAGCTCATGCTAGTGACGCCCCTTGGAGATGCCCTCCCACGTCTCTTCTCTGCACCCCCCAAACCCAGAGGATGTTCCTCTTTCATAGTCCTTTTCTGGGTTTCCTTAATATCCTACTTCTAAATATCATAAATGTTGGTTTCTCATTCTTCTGTTCCATTAGAACATAAACTCCTTGAGAACAGACTGGACCTTGTTCATGTTTGTGTTTCAATTATAGGAGCAATTTGGGTGACTTAGTAAACTTTTAAAAGAATTATTGAACTAATCAATTTCTAGAGCAGTTTTTCAAAATCTGAGAATTCACAGGCCAACCTAGAATATTGCTGCTATACCTACTTTGAGAAACACTACCTTAGATGTTAAATAGTATCACTGTAAGTGATCACTGAGCATCACTTCAATTAAAATATAAACACAGAAGCTGAAACTGAATAGTAGAAGTACTGCGATATAAAGAGGTCATCCAGATAATCATGAATAAGTCTTTGGGTTTTGCAAAATTATTATTCCAAATAAACAGAATTTTAAAATTATTTGCATTGTGCATCCCTTAAAACATGTCTGTGGATTCCAACCTGAGAAGCAGTTATTTATTGTGCCTCTCGAAGTCATGTGTCCCTTACTCCAGAAATGTGCAGAAATCTGCACATTTTGCAAAATCTATGTGAATGTGGTTTCATAAATGCCTCAAGCTCCATATGAACCAATGAGTTTAAAACTCCCACTTTAATGAAATTCCCTAAAATACCTTCATCTGCGGTTTACTCTGGGATGGCGGGCCATTTTAAATGCTATAGAACACTTGCTTTCCATCCAAAACAGACTCATTGCCTGGCCAAAGAGCAGCCCTCAGGAAGCACTCCAGTGAGTTTAATAGCCTCCTCAACTTTACTAAATGACCTATGACTTCCTGCGGGATTACCTCCAACACTAAAACCCTGTGAGGAATTTTTGTTCCACACCCAGGCTAAATGGGCCTTTGGCCTGAGTTTCACCCAGCTTCCTAGAAAAATCCTCCCAGAGAGCCAGAAAGTTTTAAGTTCTTTGGAGTAGTTGTACACTAATACTCACCTCTAGGCCATCTGAAGTTTAACAGAGAAACTCAAAAGCCTAACAGACCATGAGAAGTCTCTGGGATAGAAAGTATGGAGAGCTTGGTTCAAAAATATTTTTTCCCCATGACATCGAAATATTGAAATGTTTTTTAAGACTCTCTACAGGCTCAGCCCCAGTGCCTACAGACTGGTATCTGTAAGGCCCACAGTTTCTGGAATAAATTACTGAGGCAGCAATAATATAAGAAAAAAGCAGGGCCAGCCCGGTGGCGCACTGCTACAGTGCGCCACTTGGGAAGTGCAGTGGCGCTCCCGCCGAGGGTTCGGATCCCATGTGCAGACCGGCGGCTCACTGGCTGAGCGAGGAGCGGGGGCAACACTGAGGGTTGCGATCCCGTTGCCGGTCCCGGTCCGGTACGGGCACGACACTGAGGGTTGCGATCCGTTGCCAGTCACGAAAAAAGACAAAAAGACAAAAAAAAAAAAAAAAGAAAAATTGCTTCCTAGAAGAGTTGACATAGGAGTATTCAAAAAATCAGTGCCAGGTCTATTTGGAAGAAAGAAACCTCAAAAGTGTAAAGAAATGTTTTTACAGTTAACATGTAATTAATCACAGCATACTTCATAAGAGGAATGCACATTTTACACGTTTTACACAAAGAATTTTAACAAATAAAATAGTCCTAAACTTGCAGTTTTGAGCAGCCATGTGAGAAAACACTCTTTCTTCATTGTATTAAACTCTGTAGGTGGGGGCAGACATTTTGCTGTAATTCCATAATACTGGTAAGATGACCTTGTAAAATAAGCCACACTACTGTATAACAAATGGAAAATAGGAGTGCTTAGGTGTTTAGATGTTTCAATATATTGTTGATTGGGGAATAAAAAAATCTGAACTAATTATTCATCCTTTCAATTCTTCCAAACAGAATTTTCCCACATGTCACCATCCTGTACATATATGCACATGAGATCACATAAATTGAACTAATTCTTAATTTCATGAGATTGTACAAAATATATCAAACACATAATTTTACTATCATAATCATCAAATTTTATAGCAGGAGGTAGAAAGGACATAAGATAAATGCTTATTCCACTGTTGCCCACCAAACTGATCAGGGAAAATGATAGGTATTCCAAATATACCTGAGGAAGAAGGTAAATTTATGCCAGGAAGAATGTAAATTCCAAGCTACTTTTAAAATTATTTTCAATGTATATTGTAACTGTATATTGAGTACTACTAAAATTAATATTCTGGGAGTTTAAAATATATGGTCATAGATATTCCTGTTGAAATACTGCTTGCCTCAATAGGCATGACCCTATTTGCGAATCACATACATTTGACAATCATGTAAGTCGAATACAGAAAAAACTCTCAAAACTCAACATAGGAATATATAACTCAATTTTTTAAATGAGCAAAACACTTGAACAGACACTTCACCAAAAGATAATAAGCACCTGGAAACAATGCTCACATCATTAGCCATTAGGGAAATGCCAATTAAAACCACAATGAGCTGCCACCACTCATCTATTAGAATGCAAAGGAAAAAAAGGGACAATTCCAAGTGCTGGTAACCATGCAGAGTAACTGAAACTTTCCTACATTGCTGGTGAAAATTCAAAATGTTGTAGCTACTCTGGAAAGCAATTTGATATTTCTTATAAAAATTAAACTTCCCTGTAACATATGACCCAGCAATTCCACTCCTGGGTATTTACCCAAGAGAAAAGAAAGCATATGCCCATACAGCAACTTGCACACAATGTTCACTGCAGCTTTATTTATGATAGCCAAGCACTAGAAATCCCTTGCTCAAGAAACCTCACCTCAGGCTCTGAGTGTTAGGTACCTAATTTTCCAGGTGATGACAAGTCATCAAAAAAAAAAAAAGAATAAACAATAATGGATAAAGTGAATGCTAAGAACTATAAACAGAGCAGTAGAAAATGAAGATAGAGGGCCGAGCCCATGGCGCACTCGGGAGAGTGTGGCACTGGGAGCACAGTAGCGCTCCCGCCGTGGGTTCGGCGCGGATTGGGCGCGGGTTCGGATCCTATATAGGGATGACCGGTGCGCTCACAGCGCTCACTGGCTGAGTGCGGTGCAGCCAGTCTCAAAAAGGACAAAAAAAAAAAAAAGAAAATGAAGATAAAATGCAAAGGAGTTATGAACAACAGAATATTACTAAATTTGTATTTATCTTACCTCTTAGACATAAACCACCTTTTAAGCAGGGAACAAATAAAGATGCTTTAATGGGATGGAAACATAAGGATAGGATTATTTTAAATAAAAGGCTTTTCTGTAACCACTCTGGAGAGTAGCTTGGCAGTTTCTTTCAAAATTAAAAATAGTCTTACCATACAATCCAACAATTGCAATCTTGGACATTTATCCCAGGGAAATAGAGACACATTTGACACAGGAACTATTACAACAAATTATATGTTCATGGCACCCTTATTTGTAATAGTTCAAAACTGGAAACTCCCCAAACATCCTTCAATGGGTGAATGATTAAACAAACTTTGGTACATTCACACTATGAAATACTACTCAGCAACAGAAAGAAACAAACACTCCCTGGATGAATCTCCACAGAATTATGCTGGGTGAAAATAGCCTATCCTAAAGGTTATTTACTGTATGATTTAATTTATACAACATTCTTCAAATGACAAAATTGTAGAAACAGAGAACAGATTAGTCGTTGCCTGGGGTTAGGGCTGCAGGGACAGTATGGGTGTGGGTACGAAGGGTAACACAAGAGAGCTTTGTGGTGATGGTGCAGATAAGTGTCGTGCAAGGCTATGCACGCAAATACATACGTACAAAGAAATGCATCTATAATGGTGAAATCTGAGTAAGTTCTATGGACTGTACCAATGTCCATTTCTTGTATAATACATGAAATGTTAACATTGGGGGAGGCTGAGGGAAGGGTTGGCAGGATCTTTTTATACATTTCTTTGCAACCTCCGATAAATCTATAATTATTTCAAAATAGAAAGTTACAAAAATAAAAACATCGAAGTTTTTCTGAACGTTATTATAAATGAACCATTTTAAGTATACCTTCAAGTGTTCTATAGACATAATTTTCTTAGGTATTTCTTTTTCTATTTATTCACATTTTGTTCACACAAATTCAAGAAGGTGACACTTAGCTGCAGAAAAAAAGGATATTTACATACATTTTAATGAATTTTACAAGACTGACAAATATCTTTCATATTCTAATGCCTCATATTTTTTTCAGACAACAAATTATATTCACAATTGCAATGATAATGAGATGGCTCTTCCTTGAATTTTTTTTTTTTTTTTTTTTTTTTTTTTTTTTAAAAAAAAAATT
>NW_007726297.1:520050-526935 GCF_000696425.1 Galeopterus variegatus | reverse complement strand
AACCCTCAGTGTCGCCCCCGTACCGGACTGGGGACCGGCAACAGGATCGCAACCCCTGGCGTTGCTCCCGTGCCTCGCTCAGCCAGTGAGCGGGAACCGGTCTGTATGTGGGATCCGAACCCCCGGGCGGGAGCGCCGCCACGCCTCCCAAGCGGCGCACTATCCAGTGCGCCACCGGGCCGGCCCTGGAGTCACCTTTTTAAGTCTGTTAAGCAGAATCTATATTTACCTCTATTAAACTTATTTAATCTAACTGGTAGAATTTTAGTGCTAAAGAAACTTTGATCACATACTTGTCCAGTGAGATTTAACTTATTTTTAAACTGCCATAAATCCAACTGTGTGCTGTGATGAGAGACTATTTAGATGGATCAGAGGATCAAAATAGAAAGCCCCAAAATGGATTCAAGTCTCTATGAGCATATAGTTGATGATAAAAGTGTATCTGTAGAGATTTGTTGGATTGCTTAGTATTTGGTGTTGGGAAAAGTTTACCATTAAAAACCAAAAATTAAAAAGTTAGCTGTCCCTCACCCATCCTGCAGACATAGGGGAACATGGCAAACCCACTCCTGGAAGAGAAAACAAATACATGGCCAGCCAGGGACCACACCGACATAAGGACTCATAGTTCTGGATGCTTTCAAGAGAAATCTTTATTCTTATATAAAATCTCCCAATTTTTAGTTGTTGGTAGCCATTTCAAACATTTTTAAAACAGTGCGTGAACCAAGCTGCATTGGCTTCTTAGGTCTGCCACAACAAATGATCAAAAAATTGGGAGGCTTAAGACAACAGAAACTCATTCTCTCACAGTTCTGGAGGCAAGATGTCTGAAATCAAGGTGCTGGCAGGGTTGGTTCCTTCATTAGGTGGCATTCTCCTGTCCATGTCACCTGTGTCCACATTTCTCTCGTCCTAGAAGGACACCTATCATTGGATTATGGCTCACCCTATTCCAATATGACCTTGTCTTAATATGATTACGTCTGCAAAAATCCTATTTCCAAATAAGGTCACATTCACACTTACCAGGAGTTAAGACTTGAATGTATTTTGTTGTGGGGAGGAGGACACAATAAACCCACCATATAAGTACAACAATTTGGAGGCCAGATCCACCCTAGTCCACCAGTTTGTGTTATCTGTTTAATTTCAAAATAAATTCCGAATAGGTTAAAATCCTTTATGTAAAAAAAAAGCATTAGAAAAATATTTAGGTAAATATTTGTGGACTCAAGGGGAAGGAACATACTTTATAAGCACATCTCCAAATGAAAAATTTACTCATGAAAAAGATTGACAAATTTGATATATTTAGCCACCAAAATATGATATTTCTGTACATTTTTTTTAAATGAACAAAATAAAAACACAGACCAGGAATAACAATGTTATAAAAGGTAAAAAACAATCTGTATAAACACAATTAGACTTTCTTTTTATTGACTTATAACCCTCAAAAGAAAGCATGGCATAGGACCATAACAGAAAACTAATAAAAGAGGAAAGACAAATGTTCCACAGATAGATGCAAACATGTTGCACATTACTAGTTATCAATGCACTGCAAATAAAAAAAGCAATGACAAATCTTTTTTTCGCTATCAAATTGATCAAAATTAAAAATACATCAACAAGGGCCAAGCCCATGACGCACTAGGGAGAGTGCGGCGCTGGCAGCGCAGTAGCGCTCCCGCCACGGGTTCGGATCCTATATAGGGATGACCGGTGCGCTCACTGGCTGAACGCGGTGCGGCCGGTCTCAAAAAGGACAAAAAAAAAAAAAAAAAAACATCAACAAACAAATGAATCCTTGGTGACGGCAGGAGGGTAGGAATATAGGCACCATCAACAATACACTGCCAGGGAAATTGTCAATTACCATGTCATATCAAAAGTCTTATAAATGTTCTTTCTCTCTAATCAACAAAATTTTTCCTTAAATTAACAAGACAAGTGAAGAAGAAAAAAGTTTAAACAAGGTAATCCATCTGTATTAGCTTGGGCTGCCATAAAAAATACCATAGATTTACAAACAACAGATATGAAGTCTGAGGTCAGCGTGCAAGCATGATTGATTTCGGCGAGAGCTCTCTTCCTGGCTTGCAGAAGGCTGCCTTCTCATTGTGCCTTCCCGTGGTGGGGAGAGAGTCTCTCTTCTTCTTCTTATAAGGACATAGTCCAAGTAATAGGGCCCCACCCTTAGGACCTTATTTAACCTTACTTATCTCCTATAGCCCCTATTTCTAGATACAATCAATTGGGAGTTAAGGCTTCAACATGAATTTGGTGAGGAGGGACACAATTTGTCTACAGCAACACTGCAGCACACTTTGTTGCTGTAAAGACTTGGAAACAGCCTAAATGTCAAATAGGTTGGGTTTCCCGGGAAATAGACTGCGGCAGAGCTTCTAATGTATGTAGCTGCTTGGGGGTTGCTCTCAGCAACAACATGGGAAAGGAAGGGTGAGAAACAGGACTGAGCAAAGACACAAGTTGCATTATGATACGGTTTCCACGGAGACCTCAGCTCCCCCAAGGAGCTCGTGGCCGGGATGGCCTTGCAGACTTGAACTGAAATGAGACAGGAGGGCTAGGACATGGTGTCGCCTCATCTACTGGTCACTGGGTATGGGCTGCCCCCCCGGACACAGTGCACATGGAGGCAAAGCAGCTTTCTGATCAAGGCAATTCCCAGAGACTGCAAGAACTCTCAGCAAGGAATGTTCCCTGTAGTTCTTTATCAGGCTCACAGTTTTTCATTATTCTTTATCAATAATCTTCTGAAGTTGCCCCTGACAGTACATCTACTTGACAATACATAGCATAACCCACATTTTCAACCTTCCTCAGTAAAGTTGGATTAAATTCCCTTACCATGTCTGTATTAAATATTGCGGAAAAGGCTTACAGCAATGTGTTCAGTGATAAAAGCAGTTAGTCAACAAGAACTTGCTTATTGAGAGCTACGGTATGCCAGACAGAATAAAGCAGAAAATAAGATAAGGAAGACCATCCCTGTCCCCAAGTTGGCTTCTTTCTAGAAGGGGGGACAGATTGTGAATGAATGCCATTTCTGTTATTTAAAAATAAAAGGAGGGGTTTTTTTCTCTCAGCAAGATAGCTGACTAGAGGTAGCCGACCCTCACCTCTAATGCGAAAAAGTCCACAGCAACAAGTAGGTAATCACCTGTAGAGTGTCTATGAGGCAATGATGGAATTCAGCAAAACAGGGAGGAAAACCCCCCAAAGATCTGAAAACTCAAGACAGTAAAATAGAAAGACAGAGGAAGCACCTAACCAGGACCAGCACAGAGACTGGAGAGACCCTGCCCTGCTGGGACAAAGTAGGTAGGGTTTTTGGTGGCCAGCACTCCTACTGCAGAAAATAAGCCCAATTGGTGTACAGTTGACCCAGAAATCTATAATCAATAATGTTTTACTGCTTGTAACCAAACGAATAGAAGAGAGGAAATTAAATGTGCACAGAACAAAGACATGATTAAGTTTTGCAATGACGAAGAGGCTAATTACTCTGAACAGATCAACCCACATTGTATACATGTATTGAAATACAACTCTGTACCCCATCAATATGTACAATCTATATGTTTAAATAAAAAAATTTTAAATTGTAAGAAATAAATTTCATTTCTTTATAAATTAAAAATAAAAATAAAAGGATACACACATGGAAAAGCATACACATACATCATATTTATATAAAACTTGGAATGAATAACCATTAAAATATTAACTCTCACCCCTGGTTAATGAGATTGTGGGTAATTTTTCTTTTTAAAATCTGTACTTTCATGGATTACTTTTGAAATAAAGAATGAATTAATGGTTTTAAAAAGGAGAAATATTTTCTACATTTTTCCATTTTCCCGTTTTTACATTGGAGGAAACCACAGTACTGATATTTACTTCAACTTTATCTCAAAATTGTAGTATCACTAGAAATGATAGAATTTTTGACCCAGAGAGCACATACACTTTACAGACTGATCTTATTGACGAGTTTTAACTCGTACAAAGTCACAACACGCACACGGGTATAACTAGAAGCAGTTCCCTAGAAAGAGGTAAATCTTTCTTCTAAGAACAGAATTCAATTTGCAGTAATGACTGTATTTTCACTGGGCCCACAAAAAGCCATGAGGTTACCACTGCTACTTGGAAGACTTTGATTTAGAGGCAAGTCTGTGCCTGCTTTTCCCAACGGAGAGGGAATGCTACCTTGGCAAGGATTATGGGAATAAAGAATGTTGATTGTTAGGAGCAGAAAAATCAATAACAAGAACAATGGAAGAGAAGTTAAGAGTGCAAAGTAAAGAAAATCCTATTCAGGAAAAGTATCAAATCTAAAAGTATGTGATAAGTGTGCCGATTAAGTGGTAAGTGGTCCATTTCTTTAGGTTGGCCGAAAAATCATTTTTAACGGAGGATCTGAGAAAGAGTCAAACGAGGGTTTGAATTCACTCATCTGTTCTCAGGTGAGTGTATTAGACAGAGAATAAGGATAAAGAAAGAAGAGCACTGGAGCAGCAAATATTTCTCTAGAACATTGTTTGCATATTGTAAAATTCACAGACTAATACAATAAAATAAAATAGTTTGACTTCAACCCAAAGTTGGATCAATTGTTTGTACTGATGCATATACCAACATACTAAATACAATAGAAAATCACCTAGTAAAGAATAATTTATTCATATTCATGGGTTATGCATTGTACAAATGCTTCACTGCTAGTAAAATCAAAGCTTCCAGTTGGATCAATTGTTTGTACTGATGCATATACCAACATACTAAATACAATAGAAAATCACCCAGTAAAGAATAATTTATTCATATTCATGGGTTATGCATTGTACAAATGCTTCAATGCTAGTAAAATCAAAGCTTCTTGGGAAAATAATGTCCAATTCCCTTTTGTGTTTACAATATAATTCTAGTTATATATATTACAAAATTTTCCACATCTTCATTCTCCTTTTAAAAACCTGGAAATATTTTTATTTTTTCCATTTTTGTTTTCTTGTGTGAATTTCCACTTAGCAGAATGAAACAAATCATTTATTTCTCAATATATGTGAGATGACAAGTTGTTATATACAAGGAAAGACTAAGTTTTTATTTTTTAATTTTTAAATTTATTTTATTTATTGAATCAAAATCAATTATACACAGTTTTGGTGTTGAACATTGAGATATGTTGATTAAATCAATGTTACTAGCATATATATTGTTACAAATCATAATTGTTCTTTATGCCCCTTGTCCAATCTCTCCCCTTCCCCCATTCTGTCCCTCTCCCCCCCAATTACCCTAGATTTCTTCTCTCTTTCTGAAAGAATAATGGTTCCTCTGTTAATTTGTTGCCTAGATGATCGTCCAATGCTGAGAGATGTGATCAGGTCCCCCAATATTATCATAGAGCAGATGCTTCTTCTGTCACTCTGAAATGGGTTTTGTGGAAAGAGACATCCTTTTCTTTTCTTTGTCTCTACTGGTGACTCTTCCTGTGTGAATGCACTCCAGTGGTTGGCGGACCACCTGTGGGGTGGTTATGGTGTCTAGCTGCTTTTGCAGCAGCCATGGTTATTGTGGTGGCTATGGTGGGCCACCCACATGGAGGTGCTATTTTTGGTATGCTCCTTGGCACTGGCAGTATGCCTGGTTGTGGGGTGTGTTTGGTCCCCTTCTCCATGCCCCAGGTCTCTGGGTGTGCCCCAAGGTGCTGACACCATGTGCCTGGTTGTGGGAGGGGGATCTGGCCCCCTTCTCCATGCCTTGGGTACTCAGGTGGGCCCTGAGGTGCTGGTGTTTTGTGCCTGGTGTGGAAGGAGGGTCCAGTCCCTGACTCCATACCTCAGGTCACTGGGCGGGACCTGAGGCATTGGCTTGGTGTGCCTGGTTGTGGAAGAGAGGTCTGGTCCCCTTCTCCATGCCTTGGGTCCCCGGGCAGGCCCCAAGGTGCGGGTGTGGTGTGCCTGGTTGTGGCAGAGAGGTGCAGTCCCCTTGGGTGGGCTCTGAGGCACTGGCATGGTGTGCCTGGTTGTGGGAGGGTGGTCTGGTCCCCCTCTCCATGCCCTGGGTCCATGGACAGGCCCTGAGGTGCTAGCTTGGTGTGCCTGGTTATGGGAGAGAGGTCCAGTCCCCTTCTCCATGCCTCAGGTCCCCCGGCGGGCCCTGAGGCACTGGTGCAGTGTGCCTGGTTGTGGGACAGCAGTCCAGAGCCCTTCTCCATGCCCTGGGCCCCAGGGTGGTCTCTGAGGTGCTGGCATATTGTGCCTGGTTGTGGGAAGGGTCCAGTCCCCAACTCCATACCCCAGGTACCTGGGTGAGCCCCAAGGCACTGGCTCAGTGTGCCCTGGTTGTGGGAGTGTGGTCCGGTCCCCTTTTCCATGCCCTGGGTCCCTGGGCAGGCCCCAAAGTGCTGGCACAGTGTGCTTGGTTGTGGGATAGAGGTGTGGTCCCCTTCTCCATGCCTCAAGTCCCTGAATGGGCCCTGAAGTGCTGGCACGGTGTGCCTGGTTGTGGGAGAGAGGTCCGTTCCCCTTCTCCTTGCCCCAGGTCCCTGGGTGGGCTCTGAGGTGCTGGCATGTGGTGCCTGGTTGTGGGAGAGAGGTCCATTCCCCTTCTCCTTGCATCCAGTCCCCAGGCAGGCCCCAAGGTGCTGGTTTGGTGTGCCTGGTTGTGGGAGTGGGGTCCAGTCCCCTTCTATGTGACTCAGGTCCCTGGGCTGGCCCCGAGGCACTGGTGCAGTTTGCCTGGAAGTGGGAGTGGGGTCCAGTCCCCAGATATGTGACTCAGGTCCCTGGGCTGGCCCCGAGGCACTGGTGCAGTTTGCCTGGAAGTGGGAGTGGGGTCCAG
>NW_007726297.1:517164-519122 GCF_000696425.1 Galeopterus variegatus | reverse complement strand
TAAATTGCTGCTTTGCTGCTGTTTCCCTAGGGAAGGCTTTTTGTGCAGCTCCGGGTTTAATGGTTGACCCTATGGGTACTTCTGGCTCTCCAGATACTCGGTGCACCTGGGTTGTGTGGAAACTCTGATCTGGACCTTAGTTTTTTCATCAAACTGCACCCCATGCAATTCTGCATTCCCGACCAGTCTCCTCTGAGTGGTCCTGTGCTGATTGGGGGACGCTTTGGCTGTCCTTGCTGTGCCCCAGTGTTCCCCTGGTGGGCACATCTCCCCACTGCCCATGCTCCAAACACTTCCCATGGGATGGGCCCTGCACCAGTCCCTTGCGATGACTCACTGGCTTCTGAGTGGCTCCCTTTTTTCAGTTGTTCTGGCTCTTTGCTACTGCGTGGGTCCACGTGAACCCTATTAGTGGTCTTGCTGTCCTGGGGGCCGCCAAGGCCCTCTTTCCTGCTGCCTCCAAGTAACTCCATCTGAAGGGCACAGCTGCGGCTTCTGCCAGCTCCTGCTCCATGTGCTCATCAGCTCAAGCCTTAAAGCAGCTGTGGCCCGAAATGCTCAGAGCAGCCTTTTCTTTCTCTCATTGTAGTTTCTCCCACCTTCGTGAATTCCACAGGTCTCTCCTTCTCTTCCCCTGAGCTCCAGTGGCCCCAGCTTGGCTGATGTTACCTTTTTACAGTTGTAAATTTGGTTAATTTGTGGAGAGAGTGATGCTGTAAACTGTCTATTCTCCCATCTTGATCAGACCCCCGAAAGACTAAGTTTTTGACATCAAAGGCACTTGGGTTTTAGAAGGCATTTGTGAAAGTTAAAAAAAAGGATAATAAAGAAATTGTTGCAAAATAAATAAAGTTGATTAAGTTCTATCCCATAATCATTTATCAAGTACCTATTTTGCTCTAGGCACTGTGCTGTATTCAGAAAATTCAAAAATGAATAAGATATAAGATATATTCCCTACAGAAGCATATGTATTAGTGGGGTAGACAGACACATAAATAAGCAGATCATTTCAATATAATGCATAAGTGCTATAAGTATACAAATAAGAGAATTTCCAAACTCCATGCACAACATCCTTCCAATTAAGCAAGAAACAGGGGAGGTATATAGATATTTTTAACATTCTTGTTATACACCAAATAATGGCTCCCAAAAATGCCCATCTCCTAATTTCTGGAGCATGTTATGTTACATGGCAAAAGGGAATTGTACTAGTTCATTTTCTGTTGCTTATAACAGAATACCTGAAACTAGGTACTTTATAAGAAAATGAAATTGATTTCTTACAGTTTTGGAGGCTGGAAAGTCTATGGTCCAGGGGGTGCATCTGATAAGGGCTGTCTTCTGGGTGGGAACTCTCTACAGTGTCCCATGGTGACACGGGCAATCACATGGATGGCAGCACTTCCTTCATGTGCTCTCCTTATAAAGCCACCACTCTGCATCCATGATATCCCACTAAACCATTAACCCATTAATCCACGAATGGATTAATCTATTTGTGAGGACAGAGTCCTTGTGATCCAATCACCTCTCAAAGGTCCCATCTTTCAAATGCCATAATTGGATTTCTCATCCTCTTAACACTGTTGCAATGGGGATCAAGTTTCTAACACATGAACTTTTGGATGACTCATTTAACCCATAGAAGGACTTAAGGTTGCAGATGAATTAATGATGCCAATCAGCTGACTTAAAATAGGGAGACGATCCTGGATTACCAGCTGGGCACCATGTAATCAACCTTAAAATCTTTAACAATGAAGGAGGAAGACAGCCAGTCAAAGGGAGATATGACAAGGAAGCCAAGGCACAAAGAGATGTAACGTTGCTGGCTTTCCAGATGGAGGAAGGGGCCACAAGCCAAGGAATGTGGGCTGCCTCTAGAATCTGCAAAGGGCATGGAGATAGATTTTCCACTAGAGCCCCAGAAACTCATGTAAGCTACACCTTGA
>NW_007726297.1:514768-517154 GCF_000696425.1 Galeopterus variegatus | reverse complement strand
CATGAGACCATAACCAAGGAACACCAGGGGCACGAGGATATTTACATCAAATGTTCAGCAAGATTCTGAACAGCTGAAATGCCCTGACCATTTTCCTTCACTTTCCCTACAGTAGGAATAAAAGTAAAGTAGAAAATTTAAGGTAAAAATATGGGGGGTCTTCAAAAAGTTCATGGAAAGATTCATACTATCTTTTAATTCTATTTTTCCATAAACATTTTGAAATACCTTCACATTTGACTGCACAAAGACAGGAGTTGACAAAAACTGGAAATTTGTGCTTTTTTAAACTCATTTAACCCATAGAAGGACTTAAGGTTGCAGATGAATTAATGATGCCAATCAGCTGACTTAAAATAGGGAGACGATCCTGGATTACCAGCTGGGCACCATGTAATCAACCTTAAAATCTTTAACAATGAAGGAGGAAGACAGCCAGTCAAAGGGAGATATGACAAGGAAGCCAAGGCACAAAGAGATGTAACGTTGCTGGCTTTCCAGATGGAGGAAGGGGCCACAAGCCAAGGAATGTGGGCTGCCTCTAGAATCTGCAAAGGGCATGGAGATAGATTTTCCACTAGAGCCCCAGAAACTCATGTAAGCTACACCTTGATTTTAACCCAGTGAGACCTGCATCAGATTTCTGTACTAAAGAACTGTTAGATAGTAAATGTGTGTTGTTTTAAGACACAAAATATGTGGTAACATATTACAGCAGCAGCCAGAAACTAATACAACACCCAAGAGTGAGAAGGCATGCAGAATTCTATTTAGAATCCTATGAAGTAGATTTTCTGAACTTAAAATTTCTGAGGTGATGATATATCCTAAAAAGTTATTTTTTTACCTTTTCATTGTGAGCTTTTGGGGGAGGCTGGAAGGGCCTGGGAAAGGGAAAGAGAAACTCACAAGGTGTCCAAATTGCCAGGCTCTGCGATGGCATCTTTCCCTGGCTTCTCTCATGGGAACCTCACAAAAATCCCTAGAAAGATGATTTTGTTATTCCACCAATACAGGTAAGGAAACTGAGGCTCTGAGAATTAAAGATAAAATGCTGATGCACATCTGTCAGACTGCAAAGCTCATGTGCATTCACCACACCACATTATTGCAAATAAAATCCTAGGCTCCTACACACTGTGGGTTCAGGGGCCTTGGAGACTGCCATCCTGTCCAAAGGTCTGCTCACTCTTGCAAACACAGACAAAAAGAGACCATTTTCTATTTAAATACCACACCTCATCAATTCTAAGATCCACCTTTTTTTCATTTTTAACACCTCCAAAATTATGATGCATCATCTTATATTCATGAAGCCTTGCAAATATAATTGTCAGCAATAATAGTGATCACAATAGTAATATTAGTAATAAAAATAGGTGTAAAGAAAGCTACACCACTATGCCAGTTGTAGGGTTAGGCAAATCAAAACTAAAGCCAAAACATTTCATTATTTTTGTTATACTAAGTTTCCATTTGTATTGTCAGGGCTAGAGGTTCACAGACCCCTCAAGCCCGTTATACAGACTGGGTCACAAACCCCTCACACGCCAGGCTGGGTCACCAGACCCCTCACACGCAGGTCCACAACCGAGGTAATTGGGAAATATCCTGGGAGCTGTTGGCAGATGACAGGAGCTCAGTCCTCAGCAACAGCAGCAGCCCACAGCAATAGTCTCCAGCAGTGGTGGTGGCCTCTCGGGGCATCCGAGGGGCACTGGTAGCAACAGCTTGCAGCAACAGCCTCTAGCAGCAGTAGCAGCCTCCCTGTGGCCCCCAGGGCCATCCTGGGGGCAGGGGACCTGTGGATAAGAGCCACTGTCCTTTATGCTTAAGTCCATAACCCAGGACACCTGGGTGCACATGTGCAATTACATGAGACCATAACCAAGGAACACCAGGGCGCACGTGGATATTTACATAAAATGTTCAGCAAGATTCTGAACAGCTGAAATGCCCTGACCATTTTCCTTCACTTTCCCTACAGTAGGAATAAAAGTAAAGTAGAAAATTTAAGGTAAAAATATGGGGGGTCTTCAAAAAGTTCATGGAAAGATTCATACTATCTTTTAATTCTATTTTTCCATAAACATTTTGAAATACCTTCACATTTGACTGCACAAAGACAGGAGTTGACAAAAACTGGAAATTTGTGCTTTTTTAAATGTGGATTTAAAATTAACTACATATTTGGGCCGGCCCGGTGGCGCACTGCGATAGTGCACCGCTTGGGAAGCATGGCGGCGCTCCCGCCGAGGGTTCGGATCCCACAAACAGACCGGTTCCCGCTCACTGGCTGAGCGAGGTGCGGGCGCAACACCGAGGGTTGCGATCCCGTTGCCGGTCCCGGTCCGGTACGGGGGCGACACTGAGGGTTGCGATCCCG
>NW_007726297.1:466094-513830 GCF_000696425.1 Galeopterus variegatus | reverse complement strand
GGGGGCGACACTGAGGGTTGCGATCCCGTTGCCGGTCCCGGTCCGGTACGGGGGCGACACTGAGGGTTGCGATCCGTTGCCGGACACAGAAAAAGACAAAAATAAATAAATAAATAAATAAATAAAATTAAATTAACTACATATTTAATATGTACCATCTTTATGCCAGACCTAATTTTTTTAAGAATAAATATCATATTTTTTTTAATATAAGTATCATATATTTATTAAAGGTGGTGTAGTCTCACTGTCTTCTGTATTCCTCAGAACACGTTGCTTTCTATTGTAATCTCCCGTTAAGGAAGAACACTACCAAAATGTAGCCTATACATAATGAAATGGTAGTTATCGTACACAGTGGGCATTCTGTGAATCGTCCCATTGACTCCCCCCACACAATCACAGGAGGTGGGNTTCTATTGTAATCTCCCGTTAAGGAAGAACACTACCAAAATGTAGCCTATACATAATGAAATGGTAGTTATCGTACACAGTGGGCATTCTGTGCATCGTCCCATGGACTCCCCCCACACCATCTCAGGAGGTGGGCACTTTGTTATTCTCACCCTGCAGAGTAAACTGAGGTTTGGAGAAGTAAGTAAGTAATTTGCTCAAGGTCACATGGATGGTAAGGAGTAAAGCAAGGATAGAATTCAGTCCGACTCCAGAGCCCATGCAATGTCCTATGAGCCACCACCATGCCACCTTCTGAAGGCCACACCTAGAACAGTTCAGGCCCTGAGAATATGCTTATCCATCTAAACTGCAAAGCATTGTCCTTGCCATATAGGCTTGAGCTATGTAAACCATGAGAGAGAGAGACTTAAAGAGAAATGGCTCTGCATTTGTCAAAGAGTAAATTACATTCTAAAATACTCAGTGACAGCCAGGTTGGACAGCTTGATGGGGACACAGAGGACACCAGACACATTTCTGCCCTCCTAGAGCTACGTTCAATTCCATGAGTAGCCAGGGACAAATGACGTGAACAATTTTATATCTATAAAATTTTCAAAGATGATATTGTCAAGACTCGTAACATAAACGTATACCCTCATTTTTACAGAGAAAGATCCTGAGGCTCAAAGACTTTGTTCCAAAACCATCACCAGGGGAGCAAACAGCAGGCACGGGCATAAATACACACACCTCAGGCTTGATGTCCTATTTTAATCCACAACTAAAACCCAATTATTTTGTCCCTTACTTCCCTGGGGAAATCTCGGTGACCCCGCCTGGCAGGGCAGAGCCCACATTTCGGGTTCCTGCATTGGCTCGTTGCATACGAAGGGTCCATGCTCCCGTCCTGTTGTGTCTTGTTCACTCTGCTTGCTGCTAAGCTGATTTGTCTGTTTTTTCACTGGTCTTGCACTTTAGGTCCTTCTTCCTGTCAGGAGCCTGTTTTTCTTTGCTTATATCTACTTAAACTTAGGCCAACTTTTATTTCATTTTTCTCCTCATCTGTAAATAGCAGAACCTGGACAAGAACCCAAATTTTCTATTTCAGATTACATACTCTTTCTACTTTATTACAAAGTTTTATGATATGTTACACAGATTTTATAAGAAATGTAATTCAACAAACATTTGCTGAGTGCCAGGCCCTCTGCTAGAAGGTGGGGAAACCACATTACTAAACTCAAGCATCATCCAGCCCAGAGGGCACAGCAGACAGGTAAGTGGGCACTCACAGTAGCCTGTGTTAGGGGAGAGGTTGGGAAAAGCATGGAATACTACAGCAACACCCAGGGTGTGCTCCAACCAATCTTGATAGTGAGGAAGAGTTAACCCAGACAGGGAAAGGAGAGACATGTTTCAAGCAAAGCGAACATTATCCGTAAAGGAAGAATGGGAGGAGAGCCCAACACATTGGCAGAGCTACAAACGTTCATGTTGAGTGGGGTGGCGGCCACGTCACAGAGTGAAGTTTGGAGTTCATGCTAATGACAATGGGATTCACTATGAGGAAATTCAGAAAGATGTGAAAATAGACTCAAAGACTGATTCAACAAAAGGAGATGGGTGTATAAAAATGATGAGGACATGGTCCCTGGCTCTCCAAGGAGCTCATCATCTGCTGGGCAAGACAGACACACTACAGAACAATTTGTTTAGTTCTAAATTTAGTGCACACCAAGAGCTGGGGGACACCGAGGAGGAAGCCATCAGCTCTGCCTGCAGAAAAGAAAGGCTTTGTGTAGGTGCCAGGTGAGCAAGCTGACAGATGAGTGGGTGGCAACCAGTCTTAGCAGCAGGGGTGGACCCTTGGGGTGGGACAGAAAAGGCACTTCCAATTCATCACACAACATTAAATTAATCTTTACATATCAAGAATTTCTATTGCAACTCCTTTGCCTCAGGAATTTGTCTCTTCCTATTAGAGACAGTGAACATCAAACGGTAACCTACATATCTCCTCTCAAGGGTTTTGAACATTTGTTTACAGAGAACACCCCATCTGGCTCATGCATTCCAGAAACAAAAGGAGCTTTTCAGAAGTATTTTCTGGAAATAAAAGGAAGCTGTGCTCATTTCAGGAGGCTATGTTCTCGGCTGTTTTGCCGCATGACCACAAAATCAGAGGCAGGCTGAGCAGCATGGGCTGCGGGCTCTACCTGAGAGGGCGCACCTGCACCCATCCTGGTCCCCATACAAAAGGACGCAGAAATCAAGAGTCCAAGTCACTGGGGTTAGAAAAAAACCTATTCTCTCTTTAACAGCATCAAAGTCCAACAAGTACATTGTTTGAGGGCAGAAAGTCCCGGACTACAAGATTCTCAGCTTCTGGGTAATGTGGTTCGATGTCAGTACACAAAGGTGAGTTGTTATCGACTGAATGTGTGCATCCCCTAAAATTCATAGGTCAAAGCCCTAACTCCTTATCCGGTCATATTAGGAGGTGGGACCTTTGGGAGGTAATTAGGTCTGAGGTTAGAGTCCTCATGAATGGGTTAGTGCCTTTTTGAAAGGGGCCCCAGAGAGTCTTTGTGCCCTCTACCTCCCATGAGAGCACACGACAGGTCAGCAGTCTGCAACCTGGAGGAGAGCGCCCACCTGATCCCAACCACACTGACACCCTGATCTCAGACTTCCAGCCTCCAGAACTGAGAAATAAACTTCTGCTATTTGTAAGCCACCTCATGGCACTTTGTTATAAAGTATCATATAGTACTTTTAACAGTCTGTGGTACTATGTTAGTCTACAGCACTTTGTGATTGCAGCCCGAGCGGACTAAGATATGAGGCTAGAAGAGTTGCCTTCTCTACTGACAGCATAACACCCCCTTTGCTTTGGAAAAAAGTATGATCAAAGTGGATTCAGGTTTACCAGATCTGCAGAATTCTAAGTTGTGTGTGATAGCAGTCGTGGAAATGTTGAAGTAGAAACTGTATAAAGAGGTTGAAAGTAAACGGATGGGCAATAATTTATCCAGGAAAATACAAACAAAAGAAGTAGAAATAGTAATACTAATAAAAAGATAATATGGCGTTCAATTCAAAAAGTAAGAAGGTTATTTGGTAATGATAAAAACCCATGAAAAGGTATTATAAACCTTCGGGTACTAAACAACATAGTGGTAAATATACATGATAAAAACTCTAAGAATACACAGATAATTTGGTAGACCTACAATCACTGCAGACCAGTGGTTCTCAACCTTGGGCAGTTTCATCTCCCATGGGACATGTGGCAATGTTTGGAGACATTTTTAGTTATCACAATTTGGGCAGGGTATGGGGAGGTGCTACTAGCATCTAATGAGTAGAGGCCAGGAATATTGCTGAACACCTTGCAGTGCCAGGGTAGCCCCACCCTAAGAGATAATAAGGGGCAAAAGGTCAACAGTGCCAATGTTGAGAAACCCTGCTTTAAAGCCCTATATTATAAACCTCTCCCAAACTAACAGGTCACGTAGACCAAAAATATATACTTATATATACTTGAATATACATCTGAAGCCAGACTTAATATACAAAGATAACTTTCTATCTACAAAATATATTTTTTTCTCTTATATCTTATATATAAAACTCTTATCACTATATTTAAGCTAGATAGTATATTTTGATTTAAAAAATCACACACAACTTTATACTGGCCAGCACAAATTGGCTAAAACATTTTTGATTTTTTTGAGTATTACTAAATTTGGTCTTCTTAAGTAAGATAAAATACCCATTGGGACTTTGAAAGGAGAAAAGCCAATGAGAGATAAGTCCCCACTTCTTAAGAACTGGCACTCAGGAATCTGTCAGAAGTTACCAACTAGCAGGAATAAGACAGATGTCTGTATAAGATTTGCTCCTTAAACACACTTGGAGTCCCAGAGAACCAGGGGAGAATCTGGCAGGAGACAAGGGAAGGTAAGTGCCAAGCCTCCAAAGCAGCACTGGGTTCCTCTAGCCTGGGGCCTTGTGGCTTCACAGGCTTCATCCCTGCACATCAGGAATCTGGACAGCTGTCGAGAACTCCATAGGACAGGGAGGATGTTTGCAGGAAGAACTTTTCTTTTTCACTCTTATGACATTAGGACACTGTTCCAAGCTGCCTCCTCTACCAGACACATAAAAGGTCAGGAGTGAAGCAGTAGGAGAGAGTTTCCTGGGAAGCTGTCTCAGCAGCACTTTGCAGCTGTGTTGCAGTACAATCGCATGAGCTGTCCCAGGTAGGCAGTCTAGGGTCAAAACATAAACAAATCAAAAGAAGTGGGGAGGGAGGGGCAGGAAGAGAGACTGCATGGAGAGTGCACATTGGAGACAAAAAGTAAAAGAGAAATGAATTGTTTTGTTTTGTTTTATTTTTTCAGTGAAATCTAAATGACATGTTCAGGATTTTAGTAGCCAATGTAAGTTTTTCTATTCTACAAATATACAGCTGGTCATTAGGGTGAGAGGTTGCAGATAGCAGTCAACGTCCTTTTCTGTCTGGTTGGCAGTGTTTTGCTCTCGGATCTAGCAACGCTGCTGTGTCAGTACCTATGTCCACAATCTCAGGAGAATTAAGTTCAGGCCAGAAGTACCTTATGTTGGTTAATCATTATCTAAGTGCTGTTTTGTTTGCATTTCCTTAAATATCTAATTCATTGGCTTTTAGAGAATGAATTTATATTGTTAAGTCTACTTGATAGTTACGGGGGTTTTTAATTAAAAATAGTCTTGACTAAAATATTTTCATTAAAAGCATAATGGCAGAAAATTTTTAAAAATAAATAAATAAATAAATAAATAAAAACCTAGAGGCAAAATTTCAAATTATTTCAAACATTTTATTTTCTGCTCCTCTGCTTCCAGTTTTGCCTCAGTCTCCCCAAAGGGATTCAAGTTTGACTTCAAATTCTTTTCAGGCAGATGTATCCACCAGCTGACACCACATGGAAGAGCCTTTCAGTCACTGTTCATCTGAGCCAAATCCTAAAGTCACCACTTCCATAAGCTGGTCACCTCCCTGGCAAGGAAAAGGCAACCAAAGCAAAGAGGAAACAGGAATATGCAGCAGTGTGACCACTGCACTAAAATGAGAGCAAAGTTTAGCAAAATGCAAATGCAAAATTATTTGTTAAAAGTTTACAACAAGAATTTGAAGTTCTTTTCATTTACCTAATTAACTGAATGCCAGAGAGTTTTCATAACATTATATTAAATTATTCTGAGGGGAAAAAATAAGAAATTATAGTCAGTCTGGTACAACTCTTCCTAGATTCTCAGGTTTATAATCAATTTAGAGTAAAACTAAAAAATTTTGGCTTGGCCTTTATTTGATCCAGCACCTAAATAGACTGTACATTTGCTACTTAAGAAATATCAGAACATATGAATTTCAATATATTAAAAGAGGAGAACAATATACCTCCTCTAAATTGGAATATATGCTTTCTAAATATCAATAGAACATATTTATTTTCACTTACTACACTAATGGCTAATTTTCAGCTAGTTTTTAAAATTTTACCTTGCTGTTAATTTCCAAAAAAGTTAAGTATAAATGCAAATATTATATATATTAATAAATATAATAAAATTAATTATATCTTATCCTCTCATTCCACATTGGCAGCAATATTGTTTTTAAGGTTACTTACAATTCAGTTTTCTGTGCTTGACCTTTTTTATGCAAAAACTCTCTATTTGAAAATCTCCATCCTAAGATGAAAGACATCATATGTGAACTGCTGTAATGCACCAACATCAATCACACTGTTAAAGGACTTAATAATAAGAATAATAAGAACCAAATGCTGAAACTGTCAGTCCCTCTGATTTTATGGGTCTTCAGACAACAGATGGCACAACAATAAAAGATCATGCCTGAAAACTAAGCTGCATGAGTCTAAGTGATAATGATATATTAAAACAAGCCTAAGTAACAGGGAAACTCTTTCTGCCAATCAGCTGTATGGTACAGTATAATACAGGAAATATTTTTTTCCAGGACAGAAGTGAAAAGGTAATTATATTTGTCCTGAGAACTGGCTAAAGCTTTTCTCTTGTGCTAAAGTTTCTCTTAAAACTGATCCTTCTTACTATGATCCCACGACTCATATCAAATTGCAAACCTAAATTCTACAAACAGCTATAATGAATTGGGGGGACAGCGTGGAATACTTGCTTGCTTCAGTAAGTAAACTTAGAACTTTATTTTTTGGATCATTGCCTCTGAACTCTGGGGAATGACATTGTAAATTAGTAGCTTCTTTTTACTTCATTTGTTTTCAAGCAGAAAAAGAAAAACGTGTAAAACTAACTTCTTGTTTTTATTAGTTTGATATAAGCAAAAATATAGAACATTTATAACTGTTTAAAAAAAAGAAAAATTACCCTCATAGCCTAAGTATAACAATTGTTTTTATTCTGCACATCTATCTATCTTTTGTTCACAGTTAAAGTGTGATAGAAATGCAAGTATACGTTCTGCTTTTTTTTTTTCTTTTTTTTTTTTTCATTTAAAATTATAAGAAACTGCTATGGGATGAATGTGTCCCCCAAGAGTTCATATGCTGGAAAACTTACTGTGACAGTGTTAAGAGGGTAGGAAATCCAATTATGGTAATTGAAAGGTGGGGCATTTAAGAGGTGATTAGATTGTGAGGACTGTGCCCTTGTGAATGGATTGATCCATTCATGGAATAAGGGGCGTGGTTCTGATAGCTTCATAAGAAGAGCAAATGAGAAGTTTAGCTCTCTCTTGCTCAGCCACTTTTTGCCCTGCAATACTCTGTGTTGCTGTAGAGAGTCACCACCAAGAAAAAGGCCCTCACCAGTTGTGTTTCCTGGACTCTGGATTTCCCAGCCTCAGAAACTGTAAGAAATACATTTTATTTCTTTATAAATTACACAGGTAATTTATAATTTCAGGTGTTCTGTTATAAGCAACAGAAACAGACTAATACATAAACATTTTCGCAAATGTCCACAGAAGTAATTTCTACTTCTTGTATAATAGTGACTTATTTCTCTAATAGATATTTTTGTTACACCTGAAGTTTTGCTATTGTAGATGGGGTTGCAATTAATATCTTCATGCTTACAGAACAGGAATGTTTAACCAGAGATTGATAGCATCTTGCAGGGTTGTCATTCCAGCAACTCTGTGTGTGTGTGTATTTGTGTATGTGTGTGTGTGTGTGTGTGGGTGTGTTATGAAGTTACTTTGGAAAAACCTCAATGTCCCCTCCATCCTTAAATTCTATATTCCTTCCATCATCAGAAAAGTATTCTCACTTAGGTGCCAATCAGAAACCAACATTCCAACCTGGGATATTTACAATAGAGTTGTTCAAATCTAATCAGGGTTATCAGAGATTTCAAAGTCATGAAGACAAAATTAGGGCACAAGATGCTCTAACTATTCAAACATAAAAGATGACTCTGGTACGCATTTAAGACAAAACATCCTACATGGTGTATTCTGAGGGAAGCTATAAATAATAAAAGGTATAATTTATAGTATACCCATTATGTTACCGTGTTACTCCAATTCATTTAATCCTGACAATTACTCCCATTAAGGAGTTTTTTTAACCTGTTTTTTGTTATATCCCATCTACACTTATCAAGTTGGCAATTAATTAAATTCATCTTCCCTGATAAGACTGAATTTTATCTGGAGAATGAAGGAGAAAAAAAAAAAATCACAAAAAGTAGTGTTCCATCCAGGCTGGCAACAGAGCAAGCCCCAATGCCCGGGGTTCCTGAGAGGTGGGGACCATGTCCGTTAGCCCTACCCCCACTGCACATCCAGGCCGGCAACAGATCCAGTAGATGTCCAGGATCCTGGGACAGACTGGGCCAGCCCCACCCCAGCCTGCAACCAGATCTTAGAATGTACTTATTAACCACATGTGTTTCTTTGGGGAATGTGACTTATCTGCTCATGTCCTTCATTTCTGCTTAGAATTTTCCTAGTTCATTTTTAAGAGTTCTTTTTGCAATTAGGAAGTTAATCTCTGTGTGTGTTTCTTTAAAAAAGTAGAGAGTAGAATAATGATTGCCAGAGGCTGGGAGGGGTGGAGGTGGGGGGGGGAGATTAGGGGTGAACTAATGGGGATAGAACTATACTATCTACCCTATGTGAATCATTGTGCAGTATGTGTATGTACTGAAATACACTGTACCCCACAAAAATAAATAAAAATAAAATTGAAATTTTTTTAAAAAGTGTTCATCCACAGTGCTACTTCCAGGGAACTGCAAGTAGTTTATCAAAGAAATAAAACCAGATAGAATCATGCATTTTCTACATAAACAGAGTGTGACCAGCCAGATTTTTGTTTTATAAAAACGAAGCTGGATGCAGCAAAGGGAATAAATAAGGGGGTAGGAGGTTAGAGGCAGGGAGAACTGTTAAGAGGCTGTTGCCTCCTGCTCTATCCTTGCTTGTTTAGTTTCTTATCACACACTGACCCCAGGCCATTTGCATCACCCATGTGAATCTCACAGTCATATCTAAAAGTGATTTGCCATTATCCTCAGGAAATCATTTGTCCCTCAGGCTTCCTTATCTGTGTCAAAGGCAACATATTTCATGCTCTTAGTCACAAGGCACAAAACCTCAGAATCACTTTCGGCTCTGGTCTCCTCCTTGCTCCATTCTGCATTTCCATCTCTCATCGAAGCCTGCCTATTCTCCCACGACAAGGCTCTGTATTTCTGCTCCTACTGCCATCAGAACTCTTCTAAGTTCAAAGGAGTGGCTGCTTCTACACAACGATTCTGGGAGTCAGAAATGAGAAATTATTGCAGAGAACCCCAAAACTGACCCAAAGCTCACAACCCGGCCTTCCCCTTTCCACACCCACCTCCTTTGCTTATTACACTCTATGTTCCGTGAATTTTTTTTAACCAAGAACTCCTTAAGAGGACAAGGGAAGGAAAATGAGAGGGGAAAAAAGAGGAAAAACTCCTTTGTAAACGAAATGGACTGGGACCGAATTGAGCCAGGTACATTCCACCTGAAGCAAGATACTTTTTCCCATCAGTGTCCTTGCCTAGCAACCATTAGGTATTTACCATGTATTTGACATTGTTTTAAATTCTTTACATATTAATTTACTTGATACTCACAAAACCCCTATAAGAAGGTACTATTATTACACTTATTTTACAAATGAGGAAGCCAAGGAGCAAGGAGCCAAAAAGTTGTCTGTGTTCATACAGCTGATAACTAATAAAACCAGAATCTGAGTCAAAAACCTGCAGTCCAACTCCAGAGTCCTGTGCTCAACTACCATTATATTATACCGGTTCCTGCATTTACATGACTTTCCTCCAGTTTTTCCTATAATCTCCCTAACCCTCAATCTCCCCTACTTCTGAGCTCCCTTGTCCTCTTCCAAACTTCATTCAGCAGTGATTTCTCACTCTCTCTCTCACCGTCTGAACTCTCATAGCAATGTATCTCTTATGGTACTTCTTACTTTCTATTTTGTGTAACCTACTCATGTCCTACAGCCCTAGAGTTTCCTCCAAATATTTGAGGTGTTCCCAGGAAAGGCACCCCTTACATGCAGAGCCCACTGCCAGCCAGTCCCCTCAGCAAGGCCCCCTACCTAAGGCAGCTCAATCTGCTCCCAGGACCCTGCCTGGCTCAGAGGCACCCTGCTCAGTCACCGGCGCTGCTCTGATCCATGCAACCCTTTGTTTGATACATACTGGGGGCCTCTATGTACCGCCTGCTACTCTGGCCCTTGGGGATACATTTGTGATCACAACAGGAAGAAATTCCTGCCGTAAGAACTTTCATTTAGCAAAGACAGTCAGATAGCATATAACAATAAGTAAATAACATAGTGTGTTAGATGAAGTAACTGCTAAGTGAAGTAGTAAATCAGGGTAAGGGGATGGAAATGCTGGAAGCCAGGTTGGCAGGGGGTGGGGGTTGCAACTTTGAGTGGCCAGGGGGGGTTTCTCCAAGAAGGTGATACTCAAGCAAGCCCAGCAGGCAGTGAGGGATCCGGCCCTGTGGATATACTCCAGGAGAAGGGAAGAGCAAATGCCAAGCCCTGCGATGCAGCCCCTGGGGGATGGAGGAATTGAGGGAGACGGTGAGAAGAGAACAGGTGTGGCATTGCACACCCTGTAAGAACTTCTGCTCTGAGTTAAATGGGCAGCCATTTGAGCACAGGAGTAACAGGATCTGACCCAAGTTTTAAAGGGTAGCCTTGCAGTACCACTTTACATGCATGGTCTTGAATGTGAAATAAGACCAGTCAACCAGGGAGGAAGATCTTGCAGAGTACTCACAGAAAGTTACCTGGTCCTGCAGAGTACTCACAGAATGTTATCGGGATCTTGGTGTGGGATGAGGTTAGGAAACCATTCTTCCAGCTTATACTAAGATTTCTCTTTCTTCCTCTAGACCCAGACAAGTGTCTTGACCCATAGATAATGTCTACCAAAATTTACAAAGTGGTACCCAGAATTCCTGTCTCCTTCCAATGACTAAATTTTGTTGCAGGATAGTGTATTCCCTTATCTGAACATGTTGAATTTCCCCCACAAGACTGCAGGTTTTAAAGTGAAGAGCACTATTTTTTACTCATCTGTTTCCTCTAAAGGTTTCAGTATTGGTTGTACTAGAATCACCTAGGAAGCTTTTAAAAATTATGATGTCTAGAGATTTTGATGTGATTGGCCTCTTGGGTATTGGGCTCTTCAGAAACCCCAGGTGATTCTGATGACACCAAGGTTGGAAACCTCTAGATTATATTATATGCAGTGTTTTGCATACAGAAGATACTTGATAAGTAATTGTTGAAAACAATTAATGAGTGGACCAGGAAAGCAGATAACTTCTACCTAGCCTCCTAAACTCAAGTATATTTCTCTGATAAGTCATCCTGGATCTTAACTTCTGTAAAAAACTAAGCATCTTGGAATTCAAATTTCAACCTCTGTCTCAAAATATTCCTGTATTTCTCCATTATCTGCAATCATGGCTCCCACATTTTGGTCCATGAACTGAACCTCAAAAGAACTTTAAAATACTGCAGATTCTAGGACTTCCAGCCTCACCGAGTGTCCAGTGTAGTCAGGGAACAGCCCAGGGATCTGCATTTCTGTAAAGTTTCCCTTCATGATCCTAACTCACTACTAAGGTGGCAGATCTACAAGATAAAACCCAAGCTCCTTCCCCAGTTCATCAAATTTCTCCACAATATGTTACTATCTGATTTATTATTCCTCTTTTATTTCTGTATGATTCCAGCCCAAATCTTCCACCACAGGAAAGGAAATTAGCCCAGTGGTCTTTACTACGCCTTCTCCCTCTTGCTTGTATTCTCACTGCGCCACACCCCAGCGGACTTTTCATCTCTCTACACTTGTCTCAAAACTCGCCCATTTTACTGGAACTGGTTCAAATCCTACCACTTCCTCCACAATGCCTTCCAGATGATTACAGCTCAGTGACATAACCCATCTTCGCCTGGTGTAATTACTGACTTTGATTTAACTTGTTATAAAATTGTGTATTGTCTGTCTAATGAAACTATCAGCTCCTATAAGATAAGGACCATCCTTGTGTCCCCCTTTGTATCTTAACCTGGGACAATGAATGGATGGAATCTACAAGTATAGTATTTACAAAATTTTCCTTCGCACTCCCTCAACTCTTTTTCTGTCACAATTTAATTATCATAAGATGATTTCAGACATCTTTTAGGAAAGGCACAGCTATCATAAAATGAAGCGGTGAAGATAAACATAAGTTGGGTTTTGTTTGTTATGCTTTTAATGCCTCACTTGCTATTATTACTATTTATAAAATGCCACGATGAGCTAACATACCTTAACTATTGCAATAAAATAATTTTTTTTTAAGTGAATGAGCTAGACAGGACTAGCTTGTGGTTACTAGAGGCTAGGAAAGTGGAGGGGTAGAGGGGAAGGGAAAGGTTGGTTAATGGATGCAAAATCACAGCTAGATAGGAAAAATAAGTTCCAGCGATATACAGTAGTACTAGGCATCTATAACTAATAATAATGTATTGTGTTCTCTCAAATGGCTAGAAGAGAGGAGCTCGAATGTTCTCATCATAAAGAAACTATAAATTTTGTGATGATGAATGAATATGCTAACTACCCTGAGTTGGTCACCACACATTGTGTACATGTATTGAAATATAATTCTGTACCCCATAAAGATGTACAATCAATATGTCAATTAAAAACTAAATAAAATTTTTGTAAAAAGCATATGTGCTATGTGCTATATAGATGCTCCTCAACTTACAGTGGGATTATGTCCTGGTAAACCCACTGTAAGTTGAAAATATTATAAAATGAAAATGCATTTAATACATCCAACGTACTGAACATCATAGCTTAGACTAGCCTACCTTAAACTTCCTCAGAACACTTACTTAGCCTCCAGTTGGGCAAAATCATCTGATACAAACCCTATTTTGTAATAAAGTGTTGAATATCTCATGTAATTTATTGAATACTGTACTGAAAGTGAAAAACAGAATGTTTTTTTGTTACCAACATAAAATTGAAAAATCGTAAGTCAGGGACTGTCTGTGCATGCTTTCTGTACCTTTGTGTTTTATATTCTCCCTAAGCAGTTATAGTCATCTCACATATTTTATTTCCACTTACAGTTAATTATACTTTGTTTCCTGTAATCAAAATACTGTTGCTAGGGTTGGCCTGTGGCTCGCTTGGTAGAGTGTGGTGCTGATAACACCAAGGCCACGGGTTCGGATCCCATATAGGGATGGCCGGTTCGCTCACTGCCTGAGCGTGGTGCTGACAACACCAAGTCAAGGGTTAAGATCCCCTTACCGGTCATCTTTTAAAAAAATAAAAAAAATAAAAAAATAAAAAATAAATACTGTTGCTAATATTTTTCCTTTCTGATTTTCTGAAAAATTTTAAAAGAATTTTAAAGTATTTTACTGATCTAACAGCTCCTTCATGTTCCGCTGTAATAATAAATCCTCATTTAGTGACTTAGCAGGACGTATAAATGTCTAACTCCTCAGTAGTGATAGAATAGAAACACCCAATTTCAAGACTTTTAGTGTCATAGTGGGAAAAACACATCATTACTTACCCAGGGGCTACAGGGAACCAAATCCCTATTTTATACTAAAGATTTTGGAGGAAGTTTTTATTGTATTAGAGGCTACTGTGTGCAAGATGCTGTACAGATTTCTTTCTACTCCAGGTTTTTTCAAAATCGATATTTGCAATCTATTTTACATTAGTACTTATAAGCTTGATGAGAATGTGGTAATATGTTTCATATTTGGTGTTTTATCTTGTTCAGTGCCTAATCTAGGGCCTGGTGACAGCATGTATGCAATGAATATCATTGGTTCACTGATTGTTGGGCATTAGTGGGCAAGAGCCACAAGGAGAGAGGGACAAGGCAGGAGCACTCAACTGGGGAGTGTGAGTGTCTGAACCACCAGCTACTTGCATGTTACAGGCAACCAACTGCAAACTGGCTTGGTCATCACCAGTTTGAATATACTTGTATTTTTGCGTGAACTTTGAAAGCAAACTATTATATGCCAATTGAGAAAGTCTGGAGGCTAAGTACTTACCAATCAACTACGTAATAGAGAAACTCTGCATGTGTGTGTGTGTGTGTGTGCATGTGTATGCATGCACCTGGGTGTGTGCGTGCACGTGTGTATGTGCATGTGTGTTTAATTGCTAGTCAGAGTGCTATATTTGTTGAGTTTAAAGAAGCTTAGGACGTGAAAGGTGGGCCCAGATGGCCAGATTAAAACCAAGAAGGAGAAAGCATTGGGTAGCTAACTTGTCTGTACAAGAAAGGAAGAGGAAGGTGGATGAGTAGGAGAGGAGGAAAGAGAAGGGAAGAGAGAAGACAAGTTTGCTCAACATGCAGAAGGCTAGAGGAAGCTTCCTCTGAGAAATTCCAAACAGAAGAAAGCCTGAAAGACTTTTAAAATGATGTCAGATATTCAGTTTTGATCTCCATATTTGTTGTGATACAGCCTCCCCACTTTGCCCCCAAACTTTTAGAGGTCTGCTACAAAGAAATTGGCCTGACTTGGGTCTTGTACCCACATGGAACAGAATCACCAAATCCAGGAGGCCGATGTCAAAAAATAAAGCAAAGAATAAAGACAGAGGCCAAGTTCTATATGTGGAGCAGCAGGGAAAGAAAACAGCCACGGCAGTGAAAGACAAGCAGACCCACAGTCCAGGAGACTAGGACCAGCGGCCAAGTGGTCTAGGCTATGTGACTTTCACAATTTTGCAGAAACCTTGGGAAGGCCTTTTAACAAATTGGGATAGGGAATCTCAGCTTATTTTATCAATATCTTGGAGGCAGGGTGACCTCAAATGATATCTGGGTTCTACTTCTTTAGCTTTCCCCTCAAATACCTGGTCCCTGAGGATCTCCGCGTGGTACACACAGAGCCATGATTTCAGAAATGAAAGGCTGCCGTCTCCTCATACATATGATGAGGCACAAATATTCCAGGTGGATATTTCTTTGTAATCTTATGGAATGTTTTTCAGTTCTTTGTAATTCTAAACAAATGTTTTCTGTTCGATTTATATCCAGTTTGTTAGTGAACAAAATAGAAGGGCTTCTCCGGAGTTTTAGATTCTTCTATCATGATCCTCAATAACCCTTAATGTTTCATTCTTTAACTTAATAAGTATGCATTTAGCATCTACTATGGGCTGGTCACTGTTCTAAATATGAGTAATGTGAATATTGAACAAAAAAACAGTGCTTGCCCAAAGGGAGCTTAAATCCACAGCAATAGTTCCAAAACTTGGCTTCTCATCAGAATCGTTGGCTAAGCTTTATAAAAGGAAAGACTCCAAAGAACCCACCCAGACCTACTCTATCAAGAATCTCCTTTTGATCTCCGTACATTTGATTTGTCAATAAGCAAGAGTGGATTGGTTGAAGAATGAAAACAGACCAAATAGTGGAAGCAGAACAGAGAGAATGTCATAATCACTTTCCCGGAGCTGTGATTACAGCATGTCATCTGAGGACAGGCTGAGTTCAGGCGAGATCTTCCCCAAATCCTGCCCATTAACCACAATGAGGTAGCACTTCATGCCCATGAGGATGGCATAATCAAAATGATGGACAGTAACCAGCGTTGGCAAGTATGTGGAGAAATGGGATCCCTCACACATTGCTGGTGGAAATGGAAAATAGTGCAGACACTTTGGAAAATAGTTTAGCCGTTCCTCAAAAAGTTAAACATAGAGTTATCACATGACCCTGAAATTCCACTCTTAGGCATATACCTAACAGAATTGAAAACACATGTCCACATAAAAATTTGTACATGAATGTTCACAGCAGCATTATTCATAATAGCCAAAAAGTGGAAACAACTCAAATGTCCATCAACTGATGAGTCATTAAACAAAGTGTTGTCTATCCATGCAATGAAATATTATTCTGTCATGTAAAGGAATGAAATACTGATACATGCAACAACATGGATAAACTTTGAAAACGTTATGTCAAGTGAAACAGAAAATCACAAAAGTCCACATATATTATGATCCACTTATATGGAATGTCCAAAATAGGCAAATTTATAGAGAAAGAAAGTAGATTAGTGGTTTCCAGGGGTTGCAGAGAAGGCAGAATGGAGAGTTCTGTTAATGGATATGGGGTTTGGGGGGGGTAGTGATGAAAAGGTTCTGAAATTAACCTTGTGAATATACTAAAACCACTGAATTGTACACTTTAAGAGGACAAATATTATGGAATGTGTAACTACATTTCAATTAAAAATATATACTAAAAAAATGCTTATGTCATAATAGAAAAAATCCTGCCCATTCTCTTATAGGGAGGGAAGCATTCAATGGGGGAAATAAGGCTTTTAAATTATAATCTCCTAGATTTTTGAGGGCAAGAATTATGTGGTTTTCATCTTTATAAGCCGGAGCTATTATGTTTGCTAGCTCGTATGTTATACCCTCTGCATCGTTAATGAAAATGTAACTCAAAGTCACCTAAATAATTGGGAAATTATTGGTCCATTTGACTGAAAAAGCCCAGATTTAGACTTTTGGTAAGGTTCAGTCACCAAGGATCCAATTTCTTTCCTTATCTCAATTCTGCTCTTCTTGGACAACTTTGATCCATGACCGGCTTTTGTCTTGCTCCTATGACGACTTCCAGTAGTTTCTAGAGCTACAAACTTCCTAAGTCCCTGGTATCTTAAAGTCCAGGAAGTAGTAACTGTTAGTCTTTACTGGGATGACTTAGGTCTTGCACTATAATAAAATGAATCACTGAATCCAAGCAGATGTGCCAGAAAATAAGGCACAGAGCACCAGCACTAAGGAACACTGCTGAATTCATTTTCTCGCTGGGCAAAAGAGAGCTACTCACTCAAAGACAGGTTAAAAGAAAAAGGGCTAGACATACAGGAATAGGGGGTATTTAATCTGCATTAGACTTGAAGTACTGTTTGTCTGAGGAGTGATGCTGGGCAAAAGAGAGCTACTCACTCAAAGACAGGTTAAAAGAAAAAGGGCTAGATATACAGGAATAGGGGGTATTTAATCTGCATTAGACTTGAAGTACTGTTTGTCTGAGGAGTGAGGGTGGAAAATTGAAAATCCCTTCTTTTGAGGGGCCATTTTAAAAATTTATGTGACAAAGTGCCTGCATGGTTTTCAAAGAAATCTCAGGTGAGATACTTCCGGCTCTGTCTGAGGCATGCAGCAGGCACCTTGCTACATGCAAGCCTAGGTGCTGGCAATTTTCTTTTTTAACAATGGAAAGCACTTACTGTTTTAAACCAGTGAGGGTCCATCCCTGGATATTGAGTGGAGCCAATCCCACCAACATGGCTCTCTGTCAGAAAGAATGAAGAGATGGTTGTTGCAGAGGGAACAGTGGGCCCTGTACCCTCTGTAAGGGCTTTTGAACACTTGAATGAGGAAGAAAAACACCAAGACAATGAGGACCACCTTAACAGTAGTGTACAAAGGAACACAAGTGCATAAAGACAGAACTGGGATTGTGTGGAAAGCCCTAGGCCTCTTGGAAAGGGTTTTCTTGATAAAAGCCAACTAAAAATGTGCCAGTTTTACCTTAAGCAATTTATCCGCTAATACTTTCCTCCACCCACCCTTGGTTTTTTACATTTACAGATTGGCAACTTAAAAAAAAAAAATTATTGAAATGCTGTCAACTTGCGAGAGAATTCTTTGTTTATTAAGCCAGGATAATCTGGAGTTCATTTTCAAAGGAAAAATTCTTTGTGTTGGCAACAGCACAAGAAACCTTAAAGCAAGAGACTTCCTCAAGGAAAATTGCCCAGAGAAAATTCCAAATAACTAAAGTTTCACCATCAAAGCGACCATAAACAACCAAACTTTTCTGTCTACATGTTCTACAACAGCTATCTTGCCTCTTGTTTCCAAAAGTTTTCCAAGTTTAAAACTAATTTTTCAACTATTGAATTTTGTAAAGGATGTGGCAGACACACTGAGAGTTAACGCATGTTCTCACACTGTAAGAGAAGGTCATTCAACAAGTTTCAGAGTCAAAGAAAACGAATTCTGTCTTTGCTGATCATTGGCTGTGAGAAGCCTGAAGCAAACTGCCTAAATTCTCTGTCCTGTTCCCTGAAAAATGGTGGTGGTAATGTCCTCCTAATATGTTCCGGTGAAGATCAGCTGAAATAATCCCTATAAAGCACTTATTTCAGTGCCTAGACAAGTCACTCAATAAATGCTTGTTGTTACTGTTATAATTATAATTATAATAATTCATAGGGAATGTGCTCCAAATACCTGAAATGCAACCATTAGTTATTTAATATCCCCCATGTAACTCTAAAATGTACATATCTGAGAAATGGGGTAGAGCTTTCCTCATTTATCAAATGCAAAAACTACGGATAAAAAACAACATACCAGTACAGATAAACTGATGGTAGAACAAAACACCAATTCCCTCACATCAATATCTATACAAATTAAAACTGCCAATTCATAGCAACATTAATTCTCAGAGCCAGAAGAGAACACATTGACTAACTCCACTGTTTAACTGATGCAACTACCAAGGCCCAGAAAGTCAATAGAAGGCAAAAGTGAGGTCAAAGAATTATCTAATAATCTAGTTAGTTAAAATAGATCTCATAGCCTCCTCATAAAAGAAATAAGAACAAGCATATATATATACATATACACATATATATTCATATATGTTTTAAGTACTTTCCATACAGTGATTCATTTCTATACATTGATTCATCCCATAGACTCGGTATATGATTTTTCATATATTGACTCCATACATTGACTCATGGTCTTCGTGACATCTCTTACAGATGAACGGCACCATGAAACTGAGCAGATATTGCTTTATTTGAAATAGGTAAACATCTACAGGCCTACCCAGTCTGAGTGAACCCCCAGTTATATACCTGTTGACAGTAAACAAATCAGACTGTCAAATGATTTGGATAGCCAATCAGAAAGATCTCAACCCACTACCCACTCCCACCACCTCCACACCACTTCCAAAAGTCCCACCCTAAGAGAATATGGCACCTAAATAAAACATTGGCCAACCAAAGATTGTCTTAAGACTTCCTTCTTTTACTCTGTAACACCCACTGTCCATTCAAATCCCTGTGAGTCTCTACCAGAAGGAAGGCAATGGTGGCTGACTCCCTTACTATAGTAAGCTCTGAACAAGCCACCTTTGAAGAACTATATAGATGGTCTTCATCCTTTGGATAATCCTCAACTGTAGTCACTTACAGTGTAAATTAAAATCAGTTGTAACACTTTGAGAACAAATACAGTACCAATATTTGTTTCCCCCTATATTTTCATTCTTCTTAGTATTGCAGTCTGCTTTTAAGAGAGAAGAGGATAAAATTGCAGGTAGCTTGCCTAGAATGGCACATAACCCAAGGTGCCTCCTTGGGAGCATCTTGCTTGAGGAGGTAATCTGTAATGTGGTTCTCCTGGGGCAAAACGTTAAGAACCACAGAGCATGCAACGTTAACTCCACATCTTTGTGTTAGTAAATGCTTTGCCTTCCCCAAAGTACAGGATAAAGAGGTGTGAGCAGTAATGGCTGTCTGTGGGCTGCATATTTACTTTGTGTAACAGTGGCCTGAGCAATCATGACTGAGCCACTCAAGCAGACTTAATAAAAATTATTGCATTTGTCCATCTGTCTGTATTCAGTCTCTCCCATCCTACCCAACCAAGCACTCAAATGCTTATTCTTCAGAGTTAACTCAAGCCTCACCTGTCTCACAACGCCTTCTTTCCTTGTGCCAGATCAAATCAATTAACCTCTCCTCCTTGAAGGTCTCATAGTTATAAGACTTAGGAAGAAAGAGACAGAGAAAGAAAGAGAGGAAGGAAGAAAGGAAGGAAGGAGGGAGGGAGGGGAAGGGAAGGAAAAAGAGGAGTGGGGGAGGAGAAAAGAAAGAGGACACAACCTGTTTTACAGTCTTCCTCTGAAATGGAGGGGAATATGATCAAAGATCCTTATAAGGATACATCCTCAGCATTTTAGCTTTAAAGATGACCGAATGGCATGTGACACTGTTCAGCTTTTTTCTCTTTCACACCTCATCAAAATCTTCAGCTTTTACACAGAACTGTTGCTGTGCATTCTGTCTACTTCCCCTCCAGATCTCCTAAGAGATGCAAACTATCACTTAATTCTGAATGAAGAAAGCCTATGTGAAAGGGAAGGCCTAGCGATGGAATCCCCAGTCCAATGCATTGGTCCTTTTGATCATTTTATTAAATAGGATTTTAGAGTTTTACTGTTGGTATTAGATTATGACATCGAGTAGAAGAAATCAGTTTAATACAGAACATACCTTTCTTAATTGTTACTCAGAACTGGCTAATTCTTGAGGTAAAGTGTCTGTCTTTAAGTGTCTGCATAAAGAAATTGGATGGGTTCCTCTAGGATTCCTACGTGTGCAGAGCTGGAGAAGGTGACTTTTTAAAATCTTTCCAACTTGAAATTTCTAATAAGGTTCCTAATAAATAAATTTCTAATAAGACACAACCTAAATACAGAAAAAGAATGAAAGAATGGGAGGAAGAAAAGGTAGGAGAAAAAAATTTTCAAACTAGTAACATGGTTGCAACAGACTGAATCTCCAATGAATCCATCAGTTTGGTATGCCTGTTCCATGTAAGTTCCTGCAAAAATAATCTCGGACTCATGATGCAACCAGGCAGTATACACAGCACTTCTTTAGCTCTGTTTAAATACACTGTTGACCTGTTGCCTACAACACCTGTTCCCTACAGACCCAGCCAGACAGCTGGCTCAGGCACCTATGGAATGAGCCACCTGATGCTTCAGAAGCTGCTCCTCAGCATGGAGTTCCAATTGTCCCCAGGTCTAGCCATGGCTGAGGGGCTCTAGTTCGAAAGGAGGAGGCCAGCCAGGGTGCTCAAGCAATGTATGTGTCAGAGGGGCTGGGGGACAGGGAGCATAGCAGTCCCAAGATGAATCCCAGACTCCTTTGACAATCTAATGACTCCTGTCCCTTTCAAAAATCACTTCATCATCCAAATGAACTGCCACGGATTGAATGTTTACGTCACCCCAAAATTTGTATGTTGAAATCCTAATCCCCAAGGTGATGGTATTAGGGGATGGTACCCTCATGAATGGGATTGGTGGCCTCATAAAAGAGGCCCCAGCAAGCTCATTGTCCCCTGGAGAAGTCACCATCTATGAATCAAGAAGTAAGCCCTCAGTAGACACCAAATCTGCAGGCACCTTGATCTTGGACTTTCCAGCCTCCAGACCATGAGAAAATTTCTGTTGTTCGTAACCACCCAGTTTACGGTATTTTGTTACAGCAGCCTGAATGGACTAAGATACAAAACTTCACTTTCTCACAAAAAATGGAAATATACGAGTGGTCTTCAAAAAGTTCACGGAAAGATTTGTATTATCTTTTAATTCTATTTTTCCACAAACTTTCTGAAGTACTCTCCTATGTAAAATTGTGCACATAAAACAATAAAGCAAACTTCAGTTCTGCTCAAAGGTAAACATGATTGAGAAGGCTACTATTGCTAACTGGAAAAAGAAAAGAAAATGGTAGCTTAGCTTTTGGTATTATTATTACTCATGTTTACTGTGGCAATAGATGTTGAGGATAATGACTAACAAATGAAATCACAGATACCATAATTTGCCTATGATGGGTGTGGTATACACTGCTAGTTGTTTAGGCAGTATCACTTATCTATTTCATCCTCATTAAGAAAATTTCCAATTTCCAGGAATGGCAATGTGCCCAGCAAAAAAACTACAGTCACCAGACTCTGTTGCAGCTAAAGGTGGCTGTGAGACATGGTTCAGGCTAGGTCCACATTTATTGGGGTTTCTGGAAATGTTCCAAATCCCGATATAGCCGCTTACCCTTCCTCCTCCATTTTTCTTCTTCGTTCCTGGATTGCTAACATACTTGTCAGATGTTCAGCAGTTACATAGGAAAAGAAGCAGAGCCAAAATGTAAAATGACGCTGGCCCTGGAGCAGCTGCACTGGACCCTGAAATGACCACCTCCAAACCTTCTGCAAGACAAAAAACCCCTTATTTGTCTAAACAGTGTCAAAGTTTCTGTTACTGTCAGCTAAAATCAATCCCAGCCAGAGAGTAGGGATTAAGAAACATCAAAATGTTCCAAAACTCTTTGGGTTTTATTCACAACAAGTTGTGTCCTTTATTTTCAGCTGAAAGATCCCCTTTTCAGAAAGACGTGTTTGTCACCGTCTCTTCATTGCCACAACCCTGCCTCACTAGTAGGAAGACAGTTTTGGGGTCCTGTCATTTTGGTGATAAAGGTAAAACTAAAGAACAGTCAAACTTCATCAAGCTTCTCTTACAAGGTAAGCTATTAAATACAATATTTTATCAAACACAGTAAAAACAAAGAGAAATGCCCATGATCATAATGCCAGTAAATGTTTCCTATATTCATATCAATGGGAAACTATTCTGGAATTAATACGAATTATTGGTAGTATATTGTCTAGTTGCAATGTCATCTCATGCCATTGCCCAACTATTTAGAGCAAACAAAATACAAATTACAATGTTAAAGCAAGGAAATTAGAGGAAACAATGATTTTTTAAAAAAATGATGGTTAAAAAGTATTTCAGATGATGAATTCCAGCTACCAATGAAACTATACCAACTGTGTTTCAGCCAGAAAACTTACAGTCCAACCTCTGATCATTCAGAGCCGGGAAAGGGAACAATTCACACCTAGTTCCTAGAATTAGAACTGTTATGCCTTTAACTGTTCATCCCTAGTTTATAATATCTATAGTATTAGTGGCAACCTGCCTCCTTCAGAAGGCAGTTGTTAGAAGCAAGTTGGTGCCAGTGCCAGTTTTTCACCTCAACTCCTCACGCTGCACAGTTTTCTGGTACTTTTCTGGGTAAACTTCAAAGCAAGATGAAGTTTGCACTGTTGTTGCAAGGCGCTGGCTTCCTTGCATCAACAGTGCAGCAAAGTTCAGAGCCCCACTCTTCCCTCCTAGCCAGGGAGCAGCAACTTTCATGATGGTGAGTTTGTCCGAACCCATTCCCAGGAGTGTGGGTGGCTGCTGGTGGGTAATGATTTCTGTCAATGGAGTAGAAGCGAAAAAAAGAAAAATAAATTTTTTGTTATGCCAGACACTTTGGTGTCATTCCTTGTCCCCTTTTCCCTTGCTCACCTCTAAATGTAGATGCTAAAAAAGCAAGATAGTCACTTTTCTAACCTTTCCTGCAGCTCAGACAGGCCATAAGACTCAGTTCTGCCCAAATAGACAGAAGGCTGAGGGACTTCTGGAGCATATTTTTATTTTTGGATAAAAGAAGACAGGCATGCAGAAGAGCTTTCTCTTGCCAACTTGGCAAATCTCCTACTTCTTCATGGGTACAAGGCCATGTCAAGACTTGCTGTCTAGAAAAATGGGAACCATTTGGTGAACATGAAGCATCAAACCAAAAGACAAACACTAAACATGCTACAGATGTTGGAATGGAAGGAAAGAGCGAGCCTGAGGCACCCATGACATTAAGTCACCCATCAGACTGAGAACACTTAGCTCCAAACAACCTAAGTATACAATGAATGTCCTTTCTCAACAGGTAGATTGCTCCTCCCAGCTCTGGCATCTAGTATGTCTTAAAGAACACATACTGACACAGACAGGGAGTGCAACCTCCAGTATCATAAGGGTTGTACAAATATAACACAAAAGAAACTCAAGAATAATACTACCCCAACAGCCAAATCTATGAATAATCCGCCAAAAACTTAGCATGTTAGCCCTTGGAAATATTTACCTGGCAGAGTAAGAACCAGCTGGAACCATTCCAGGGTTCCTTAGCCTCTGGGTCAATTTTAAGTGAATGCCAGACTTCTTTAGAAGGAATTTCAAAACGTCCTCTTCATTGAGAAACTGCCAACTTACCCTAGAGGCATAACTATAAAGACCAAGAAAATCACGAGAATAGTTTCTTATATTTACACAGCAAACTGCTCTGGAGAGATTGATAATTTCATTTTGTTTTTAATCATAATTAATCTTTGCAATATGCTGGTGGGGAGGTAGAGGGATAAAGGATGATTACTACCATTTTAGAGAGAGAGAAAGATAGAAAGAACATGAAATTAAATGATTACCTATAAACCATAGTCAAAATGTAGCTCCATGTGGACAGCCAGTAAGCCAGCCAAGGTGAGATTCCAGATACATTAAACCCCAGTCTAGCCTCGTCCCTCAGGCACTCTCTGCTGATGACTCAGCAGATCCAAATGACTCACTTAGCTACTTGCACCTCCCAGAAACTAGGCTAGGATATAAAGAGAACACAGACATAAAGGGCAAATCAAACTAGCTTGTTCAAATCACCGTAATTAAGGTACGCTAGTTATTTTTTGACTCCTAAAACATGTAGACTAAAAAAGGCAGAAAAGGAGAAAAAAATATAAGGAAAGCACCAATAAAAAGGCATATACAAGAATACTTAAAAGTCAGATACTTTCAAACAATGTCTACAAAGTAAGCAAAAATGTAGTAACTAGAAGTAGCAGAGAGGAAAGAACTATTTTATAAATATGTTAAGTATTACTAGAGAGTTAACTGAAGTTAAGTCAGCATTTTATTTTTATTTGGTAATAAGGCATGCTACAGCTCTTCGAAAATAACATGAAGTGGCTTGTAATTAAGTCCAGGTAAACCATAGGGCCTTCAGAATATAAATTACACTGCCTGAGTTCAAACCTTGCCCTGCCACAGACTAGCCATGTGATTTAGTCTCTCACTGCCTCAAGTTCACTGATCAAGTTCACTGTGGGAATAATAATAGCACCAACCTCGAAGGTCTCTTACCTCACTTAAGAGTTAATTTATCTCAAGTTTCTGGAACAGTGCCTGGCCCAGAATAAATACTATGCAAGTGTTCATTACTGGCAGGATTGAATAATATAATTAACAGATATTTTAAAACATATTCACATATATATGTATTTAATATAAATATTTGGAAGATTTAAAGAACTGATTATGTCTTAGGACATTAAGACTATCTCAATAGATACTAAAAATTACAAAATATAAAAACCACATTCTCCGGCTGCAGTGCAATAAGTAACCAATATATATATATTTTTTAATGGTAAAATCTAAACACCCCCTCCTAGCCTCAATCCACCACCACTGATTAAGACATTTTGTTTTATGGGGTGAGAGGTCGGTTGATAATTGGTGGTGGTGTTTTTCCCACCATAGATATATGAGAAATGTTCCCCTTTTCTTTTTTAAGCTACACAGATGGTCTTAAAGTCCTTGAGTTCTGGGTTTCCTTGCCCTAGAGAAGAGCTAACTTTGTTTTTGAGAGATATAAGGGGAAACAAGTTTTGTTCTGAGGGTAAGAAAAGAATGTGGCCCTTCCTGGAGAGATTGTTAGATTCCATCAAAGAGTTGGGGGCGTTTGCAGGTACAACATCTTGCTTGGGGGCTGGCTTCTTGTCCTCCGGTCAGGCACCAAGCACTGTAGCTTTTGGAGCTCAGTAACAACCCTCAAGGCCAAATTTGATGTTGAGAGTGTGGAAGTCACCATCAGAGCTGCCTTCTAATAAAATATTTGTCATCATCTATTGTAACATAACAAACTATCCCAAAACTTTAAATTGTTGACTTAGGACAAGAACTATTTTATCATATCTCATGCTGTGGGTCTGGAATTTGGGTAGAGATCAAATCACTCAGTGGTATTCAGCTGACAGATGGACTGGCCAGGAGCGTCCCAAGATGGCTTCATGCACGAGAAGCCTTTGTGCACACATGCTGGTTACGGATGGCGGAAGACTCAGCTTAGCTGGGTCGGCTGAGTGGAGCATCTGCATGTGGCTTCTCCAGCATGGTGATCTCAGTGTAGCCAGACATTGTGTGTGGTGGCCAAGGCCTCCAGGAGTGAATAAGACAAGAGCAGCATGGTCTTTCATAATCTAGTGCCAAAAGTCACCTGTTGTCACTACTGTTTTTTGTGACTACGAAAGCAGTCACAAGCCAACCCAGATAAAAGAGAAGGGCATGCAACCCTACTTCTCAACAGAAGGAGTGGCAAAACCTTTTCAGCCATGATTTCAATCCACCACAGCTATATAGGCAAAGGCTTAGACACTGAGAGCATCCAAAATGGACTGAAAATGAGGCACCCGTCCCCAATTCATGGACGGCATAAGCCACCAGAATTCATGTATAATATACCTAATGGAAGGGGAGCCAGAAAGAGGCTGACTGTTGGTTTCAATTATATATTTTCAATCACATCAAGAAAATATCCATCAATTTTTGTTTTAGTAAGGTTTTAAAGCTTTTACATATTAAAAAAAATTATTCACGTAAAAAGAAAAGTAGCTCCACAGAGCTTAAATGAAATATCTCTTCCTCACTGTATTGGATTTCTGTTGGCTCCTGTAATAAATACCACGCAGTTAGTGCCTTCAAACAACACAAATTTATTCTCTGTCTCACAATTCTGAAGCCCAGCACAGGTCTCATTGGACTAAAATTTACTTTTCTGAAAGGCTGTGTTTGCTTCTGGAGGCTCTATGGGAAAATCTGTTTCCTTGGTCATTTAGGTTGTTGGCAGAATTTAGTTCTTTAAGATTGTAAAACTGAGGTCACCATTTCTTTGATGAGGGTTGTTCTGGATTTCTAAAAGGTCACCCACGTTCCCTGGTTTGTGACCTCTCCTTCGTCTTCAAAGCCAGTGATGGCAGGTCGGGTCCCTCTCAGACTTCACATCTCTCTCTCTTCTCTCTCTGACTTCAGCCAGGAAAGGTAGACTGCTGTTAAGGCTAAGCTGGAAAGATAATCTGCTTAGATTGGATGTAGATAATCCAATTAGATAATCCAGGATAATCTCCCCATCTTAAGATCCTTGGTGTATTAGTTTGTTTTGTGTTGCTATAACAGAAATACCTGAGACTGGGTAATTTAAAAAGAAAAGAGGTTTATTTGGCTTATGATTCTGGGACAGCTGCATCTGGCACGGGCCTCAGGCTGCTTCTACTCATGGTGGAAAGCGGCAGGTACAAGCAGATCACATGGCGAGAGGAAGCGAGAGAGAGAGAGAGAGAGAGAGAGAGAGAGAGAAAGTGCCAGGGTCTATTAAACAACCAGCTGTTGTGGGAACTAATAGAGCGAGAACTCACTCATTATTCCCCCCACCCAGGGAGAGCATTAATCCATTCATGAGAGATCCGCCCCCATGACTCAATCAGTTTTCAACACTGCCACACTGGGGATCAACTTTCCACATGAGTTTTGGAGGGGACAACACATCCAAACTCCATCACTTAGCTTAATCACATCTGCAAAGTCCCTTTTGCCAGGTAGGGTAACATATTCACAGGTTCTGGTGATTAGGATATGGACATCTTTGGGGGATATCATTCTGCCTACCACACCCATAACTCCCTGTCTGAATTCCAAATTTTTTTTGTTCCATTACCAGTGTATACTAGTTTTTCTGGATTTTCTTTTTTACTTTAAGCCTTAGCATTAATGTATTCACTATTGACTTATTTTCATAAAGATGATGATTTAATTCTTTTATATGCCCATGCACTCACATAAATACACACTGCTCCTTCGCCCATCCTCCCAACAGAGTTATATCCCAATTTTTTTTTTGGTATTTACATTATTATAAGCAAGTAAATATTTTTACAACTAAAAATATATTGTGCTTTAATTTTTTTTCATTCTCGTGCAAATGTACTATTTGTCACATTTCTTCATTCACCTAATTTTCTATGTACTGATCATCGTTGAAGTTTTCATCAGAATGGGAAACCATTTCTCAATACATTCGAACATCCCTTTCTCTTTTCTTGAAAACATCCTTGCTTGGCCTTATGCCCTTTCATTTGAACTTGGATGACAGTAGCTGTTAGCCTGGAGACATCCTTTTAGTGTCACTCCCAGGATCCCTTTCACATTTCTCCTGTGTTGGGGGTCACCTGTCTCTTAGATTACTCCCTTTTTGTTGGAGCACATTCTCCAGTAGGTCCCTGAGAAAAGGTACATTATTTTGTTTTTTTGGTTTTTTTTAGCATGAATGTCTTTAAATGGTTTTATTCCACTCTCACATTTGTTTAATGCTTAGGCTCTATATAGCATTCTAGGTTGGAAATCTTTCTCCCCCATCTCCAAAGTGATGTTGAGATTTGAGTGTGGATGGTGTGGAGAGTGGCTTGCATAGCATCTCATAGCAGTGGAGGGACAGAGAAGGACAATTGTGAAGGGGGAGTAAACCAGAATGACATCCTCACCCCAAGCATGTTCTCAGGCAGATCATTTTTAGAAAAGAATAAACATGGTACTTAAGGACCCGGGAAACAATTCCCTTAAACTATCCATGTCTGCATACTTTAGAAAAATCGTCATGTACTTAACTGTTAGACTTTCATGTACTTACCCCAGTTTGAAGACTGCAATTCTAAAGCATTAACTCTTCCTGGAAGTGTGGGAAGCAAGGGCTAGGAGATATAAAAACTTGGGCTTTCTTATGCTCCCTCTCTTCTTTACTTTCCATCTCTCAAGACCTGAAACAGAAAACTTCAGCCTTTTCTTTCTTCTGTACCACACCCTCTTTCCACCCTACAAACACCAGTAAAAGTGGTTCAATGGACTCTTTGCTACTTTAATGTTCAATAACCTAAATGTCTCCAGATTCTAGACTCTGGGATACTGACATATGGCCAGCAGTGATGACAAGTGTCCTTTCTTATCTTTCTTTTTAAAATTTAAATTAGAAACTTACATAGTTCCCTTTGCAAGATATAAAGAGTTTAAGATTTATATGCATTTTAGAATAAAAAAAAAGACTCATGATTTTTAAGGATTCAAGGTAAGAAAGAAAAGAAATACTTCAAGAATTCTCTAATCACCCTTATCTTTACTGAGAGCAATTTTGGATATGTGCCTGCTAATGCAATACTAAAAATTATTATTAATTGTAGTAACATTTTAAAGAAAGTAATCAAGCCCTAGATACTGGGTACTAAGAGAACATTATAACATTACTTTCTAGGTTTTTATAATATCTGTATGAAGGCAAGACAGTTTTACAGTGAACAGTTAAGCAGTCTATAATTGTCAAAAGGAGAGTTATAAAGATACAATTTTTGATTCAATGTCACAAAAGATCTAGGCTATTAGGGAAATTGCTCCAGAACTTTATCCTGTAATCTACTTAGATGGAAAAAAAAAAAAAAGCCCATAAACTATAAGTTGGGGAGAAATGCAATTGAAAAATTCATACCCAAATTCAAACAGATTACCTTAATATGTATTCAACTTCTAGGTCTAAACATATTCATTTCTACCACAAGTTCTGAATAGAAATAAATGTTATGGTATTAAAAGTGAATTTTCACCCTAAGGCTATGAAAATATGAAAATGAAAACTGAAGAAAAATAAATACATTTCTTTCTTTCACCCAGAGTTTTCTGAGAGTTTTTAGTTATTTGCACATTTATATGTCTTGCATTTTAACTTCCTCGGAGAACAATGGAAATATATTCCCACCCTGCTGTGGTCCTACCACCAGTTCCTATAGGGAGTGAAATTTTTTTAACTCACACAGTTTAACCACAAAGTTAAAATCCATTGTCCTATCAATCAATGATGAAGAATAGCAATTTAGTAGTTGGTAAATGTTACATGTTTGATATACTTAGATGAACTCTTTGATGCCCTTGAGCTAATGAGTAATATTAAATTATTAATTTAGTTTCACATTTAAATTCACGTTTCATCTTCCATTACATGGTAAATGTGATAGCTTGAAAAGTCACACATGACTGGAAACAAATAAATAAATATGTAGGTATTCCAGTATATAAGACAGAAAGGAAAAAAAGTCAATATCTGGATCAAATTGCTCTAAAAACTCAAGCTCAGATTTCCCTTTCTAGTTGGCATTTGCTGAGTTTCTGGATTCCACCAATTGTCTCTAAATTCTAAACAAGGAAAAACCATTTCCTTACAAGTAATGGGGAAAAAAAATGAAGTGTTTTAAGGCAATCACAAACTAACTAAAAAAGTGTTTTAAGGCAATCACAAACCAACCACCAACCATCATTACTAGGGAAATATGTCGTTAGGATTAGGAAGTAAGAGCTGTTTGAGTGGGATGCCCAAAGTCATAAATATAAATTTCTACATACTATGCCTTAACTGTACTTTCCAACTGAGGGCTTCAAAAATTACATGGTTTCTAATAAGTAAATTATCTTTATATTTTCCCCATAATCAAAGGATATAGATCAAAGTTTGGTTTCACAACCTTGTTGCTTTCTGAAGAGACATTCTCAAGTGAAAACGAGGCCATTGCCCAGGTAAATCAAGAGACCAGCTCAGAAAGTGATCAAAGCCATGAAAGATCATCTCTTAATTACTTAGGGACATGCAGATGCATTTGTTAACAGCCCCAAGGTCACAGTATACCTCATGCCCTGTCATATTTTTTTTCATTAAAATGGTTTCATTTGGAGATCCTTAAGGAAAAGCACTGCTGTACCAGAGGAGGGAAAAGAGGTTGTACATTTTAATCTTTAATAGTTTCAGCAGCTTAAATTTTCTTTTACCTTTAATCTGTTTATGTGCTAAAGCTGGAAGACATATTTTGGAATTGAATTTTTAACAACAAAAAAACATCTTGTTTTTGTAAAGGGAATTTTTTTAGATGCTGGAACATCATGCACAAATGTGACACAGAATTAGTAAAAATGCTACTTCTGGAGAGAGGAAAAAAAGCTGGGTTAGGGTCAGAATACTCCTGGATTTAGGCTGGTAAGAGGAGAGTAGAAACAAATTAACTTCAGGAATGTTTTCCATTCCAGAGTAGGTATTACTAACTTAAAAAATACTCTTGGTTATAGATTGGGTTTGTCCACAATTTTTAAACCATCAAAATACCTATTATAGAGCCATATACACTATGCAGAAATATAATTACAGCTAAACATCTAACTGAATGCAAAAGAGAGAGAGAGAGAGAGAGAGAGAGAGGAGGCTGTGACTACACAAATGAGGCAAGAAATTTTGGGTTGAAAAGCTGGAGAAGAGGTTCTCCCATCTGTCAGCTGGAATCTGAGCCACTGCAACTGATAAACTGAATGTTTGTGTCCCCTCCAAAATTCATACGTTGAGGCCCTTGATACCCAATGTGATGGCATATGGAGGTGAGACCTTTGGGAGGTAATTAGGGTTAGATGAGATCATGAGGGTGGGGCCCTCAGGATCGCCTTAGTGCCTTTATAAAAAGAGACACCAAAGCACTCACTCTCTCTCTCCCTCCCCGCCTTTGAGACCTTTGGGAGGTAATTAGGGTTAGATGAGATCATGAGGGTGGGGCCCTCAGGATCGCATTAGTGCCTTTATAAAAAGAGACACCAAAGCACTCACTCTCTCTCTCCCTCCCCGCCTTCCACCCATGTGCACTGAGGAAGGACCATATGCAACCCAAGGAGAGAGCTCACAAGACACCAATTCTGCTGGCACCTTGATCTTGGAATTCTGGTCTTTAGAACTGTGGGAAATAAATTCCTGTTATTTAAGCCATCCAGTCTATGGTATTTTGTTATAGCAGTCTAAGCTAAGAGATTTTCCTGTCTAGATCTGGTCCATGTCTCACAGTCTATCTCATTACAGAATGTAATAATTAGTCTCAGCTCTCCATAGAAGACTTAATTTTATTTGAGACAAGTTTCATTTTGCTTATTGAAGTTATACAAAGCATAATAAGATTTACATTTTATAAAGTGACTACCATTTGGTTACTCTGAATTTTATTTTGCTTGTGATTTCTCTGGTATCCATAGGTTAATTTTTCCCTTGCTCTGAGGTTCAATGATTGACTATTGAATACAGTATTTATTGACCACCTTTTATGTTATTGGCTCCATTCTATGTCAGGTGATATTGAATTGAACATAATGCCTGTCTTCATAGCATTTACATTTGAATGGGGAGGAGGGTTTGAGGGACAGAAAGCCAATAAACATGTAAACAATTAAACACAGTACATCAGATGTCAGATGGTGACTTCCAATTCTGATCATGAAAAATCATCTTGTATCTGATAAACCATATCACCAAAAACAACTACATGTAAAGCATGAATAAAGCACTGGAGAGCCACAAACTTAGGCTGGCAGAACATGCTAGGCTACAATGGTCAAGATAGGAAAACACAAGAGGTGAGCTCCACATTTATTCTGGCTTTTTCCCTGAGCACTCTTCCAAATTGCAGCACACAGAAAAAGAGTTCAAGGTGAATGTGGCAGTCTCATCAGGTAAAGAGACCTAAGAATAGAATCACAAAGAAAAAACCCAAAGAAACTTTATAAAAATTTCCCTCAAGTCAATATTTGATTCAAAATTTTCATGCATGAGTAAGAACCTCAGAAGAACAACAACAAAAAAAAAAGTTAAAAAAAAGAATCCTGGAAGAAAACTACAGCAGCAAGGCTAAAGAGCCAAACAGACTTTAACAGCTGTGAAGACACATATGGAGTTCAAGCAGAGTGGTCCTGGTACACAGTCAAGCTTTAAATTGAGCCCCCAGAGTAGCTGTGCCATAAGAGTAGGGGAAAAAACTTAAATAGACCAAACTTAACAATACCTACAATTGAGCATCAAAAGAATCTACATGCCTTCAAAAGGAAAACTTAACCCTCTTTGGAGAAAGGTAATAATAGTCCAAGGCTTCTAAAATTTTTCACCCACAATGTTCAGCATCAAATCAAAGATTATCAGTAATGAACTACCTGATTTCAAATTATACTACAAAGCTATAGTAGCCAAAACAGCATAGTACTGGCATAAAAACAAACACATGGACCATTGGAACAGAATCCAGAATCCAGAATCCAGAAATCAACCCACATACTTACAGCCAACTGATCATCAACAAAGGCACTAAGAACATATAGTGGGGAAAAGACAGCCCCTTCAACAAATGGTACTGGGAAAACTGGGTGTCCATATGTAGAAGAATGAAACTAGACCCTTAGCTCTTACCATAGACCAAAATCAATTCAAAATGGATTAAAGACTTATATAAGACCTGAAACTATAAAACTTCTAGAAGAAAACCTAAGGGAAACACTTTAGGAAGTAGGACTAGGCAAAGACTTTATGGGCTCATGACTGATCTTCCTATTAGGACCAAATTATGTAAATGTCATAAGCTAATACTTCCACCCCATCAAATCTGCTCTCTTCATAAAGGAGCACATGGTATGGGAGACAAAGACCCTTTGGAACTGTGAAGTCTTATAGGTCTTAGGGTCTCTGAAAACAGTCCTGGAAAATTCCAGTGGAGGGTATGGAACACACAAAGTAGCAAATGCCAAAACAGCTCTGCACCTACTATCAGGACAAGTCATGCAAAAAGAGAAGGAAGAAAATAAGAGTTATGTTTCTTTAAAAAGACAGTCCAGAAGTTTAGGCAACCCTTAAAATTCGAAATTGAAATGAAACATGACCAAGTTAAAAGAATTAAGGAAAAGTTTTAAAAAATAATGAGTTTTAAGTGAAGCTAAAACTTGAAAGAAAAAAAAATTAGACTGGGGACCCAAATAGCAGAAAAGAGCTAAATTCAACTGATATAAAGGTTAAACTATTTTTGACCCAGAAAATAGAATGAAACTAGACCCTTAGCTCTTACCATAGACCAAAATCAATTCAAAATGGATTAAAGACTTATATAAGACCTGAAACTATAAAACTTCTAGAAGAAAACCTAAGGGAAACACTTTAGGAAGTAGGACTAGGCAAAGACTTTATGGGCTCATGACTGATCTTCCTATTAGGACCAAATTATGTAAATGTCATAAGCTAATACTTCCACCCCATCAAATCTGCTCTCTTCATAAAGGAGCACATGGTATGGGAGACAAAGACCCTTTGGAACTGTGAAGTCTTATAGGTCTTAGGGTCTCTGAAAACAGTCCTGGAAAATTCCAGTGGAGGGTATGGAACACACAAAGTAGCAAATGCCAAAACAGCTCTGCACCTACTATCAGGACAAGTCATGCAAAAAGAGAAGGAAGAAAATAAGAGTTATGTTTCTTTAAAAAGACAGTCCAGAAGTTTAGGCAACCCTTAAAATTCGAAATTGAAATGAAACATGACCAAGTTAAAAGAATTAAGGAAAAGTTTTAAAAAATAATGAGTTTTAAGTGAAGCTAAAACTTGAAAGAAAAAAAAATTAGACTGGGGACCCAAATAGCAGAAAAGAGCTAAATTCAACTGATATAAAGGTTAAACTATTTTTGACCCAGAAAATTGAAAGGCTAAGAAAAGCAGAAGTAAAACCTATTAAGCTAAAAAAAAAAAAAAAAAGGTAACTTAAAGGGGGGGGGGGGGGCTAAAAGGCAGGGAGAAAAAGAAAAGTAGCTATGGTAAGCATGATTAATTACAGAAGTCCTCGGGTCTGCCCGGCAGTTTCAGAGGCATCTGCCATTGTAGCAGCAGGTGTTTGATCTCCGTAGAGCGCATGCATGTCTACTCCACCTGCGCCCTCCTCGTAGGTGGCCTCTCAGGAGGCACCTGCAAGGAATACAGCCTGGCCTCAGTATACCTCCCTGTTCCTCTGTCTTGTTGAATGAATAACCCTAGAGAACGGGGAGATGAGAACAAAACCCTCATTTAAAAAAGGAAACATCTGTTTACCTGGGTATGGTATGGGTCTGTAAAATCTAGTCTTTTACACAATTTTTGATGCCTGGCCATTGTCATCTCATAATCTAAGTATTTCATTAGCACCATCACCATCAAACAATGTATGATATTAATGCCAATATTGTCAATTGATACCTGCTCTGGGAAATGTGGTTAGAGCTCCATACCATTTGGATTTTACCAAAGTCAAAATTTGTGATACATAAGATCAAATTAAAATTCATCTCTGAAGTAGCCATGATGAAAAAAAGGGGGGAGGGGAGAGATTCGTTAAAAAAATAATAGATTTTAAAGTGAATGTTTAACCCAACATGCTATTTAAGGACTTACAAGCATACAATTAAATTCAGTGGATATAATGAGAAATCTTCCTTATCTATGAAAGGACTTCTCAATAACCTGGTTCTATCTCTAAGAAATACTATTAAACGTTGTGCCTTTAGGTAATACCTCAGTTCTGACCCTAAAAAACAAAGAGAAAAAAGTGAGGATACAGTATGTTTGAATGACAAAGCCAGACTTTAACGCTTGTGTTTAAAGTGGGTAAGAGTTAGGAAAACTTTAACTGACAAAGGAAGAAATTGTGCCTTTAGGTAATACCTCAGTTCTGACCCTAAAAAACAAAGAGAAAAAAGTGAGGATATAGTATGTTTGAATGACAAAGCCAGACTTTAACGCTTGTGTTTAAAGTGGGTAAGAGTTAGGAAAACTTTAACTGACAAAGGAAGAAACATCTCAAATTACATATTTCATCTGAGATGGAAACATTTTCCTGTAAAGCTGTGTAGCTGGAAACACTTTCTGGACAGGGCAATCCTAAAATACTACATTCCAGAATCATGAAATGAATAAACACTCTGCATTTCAAAATAACTGAAAATTACAGGGCATAACATCTCCCCCCACCCCCAACTGACTCAAACAGATAAAATAACTAGTGATGCCAAATTATTTGACTTAGCTAAACTAAAAAAGCAAATAAAAAACCTATTTTTAAGTGGCAGTATATATGGTAGGCAATAAAACCTCCATATATCTGATATGGTTTTAATATTTTCCTCACATGATGCTCCACAATTTCCACAATTTTTCAACTAAAGTCATTGAGGGTTGTTTTTAGTGGGGGGAAGGAGCGTTCAAATCTAGCACGTTTTAATACTGACTACAAAAAAGAAAAACACAAATCCAACTTTAAAACATTATTTTCTTTCTATTCAAATCAATTTAGAACTTTATATAAACTTTAATGTTGCAAGAGAATCCAGTCCATTTATGAAAATTACTTGTACAATCAAGTTCACCTAAGAAAATGTTGACTAAGCGATAGAAATCACAAATAAAACATTTTACCAAAGGAAAGCACAGATAAAACAAAAAAATGCTATCACAGGAAACTATGATCATCTAATATTTCTTTAATTCTAGTCCCATAGATCTTCATATGTTATGCCAATTTGTACCCGAGTTTAATGACAGAAAAGGCAACAATCTCAAAATTGGTGGTATACATTTCTTTACAATTTTTTCATATAAGGCCATTTATTAAAATCGACAAACCACAAGATGAAAATGAAGGCAACAGAAAAATTCAACTTTTCACAACCAAAAAAAAGTAGCACAGCCTTAACAATAATTTAGAAAAGCGTGTTGTAAAAGACATGTTACAGATCTGCATTCCATTACCCAACATTATGTCAACTCATAATTCTAAATAAATCTTTTTAAAATATGAGATTAAAAAATTATTTTCAGTGTATATGTAAATTGTGTTTTCTCACACAGTATGTTTATTTAACACAATATTTTGAAAATGGGCCATTTAAAAAGATACAGTAATTTTCACTTTCTAAGTTTCATTCAACTTTACTTAGGGTTGAATACACATGAAATGTGCTTTTAATGCATAAAAATCACAGTGGATAGCAGCAAAGAATGGGGGTTTGGGGGCATTAAGGAGAATCTGATAATTCACATTGTGATTATTCTGCACATTGATGAAAGATAATTCACACTTGTAAAACCTCAGGACTTCCCTTTTTAAAGAACTAAAATAAACCCAAGACACGTTGCAGACAGGTCCCCACCCCTAAACAAACGGATGACTCACACGTAAAACTGAAATAGTTATGGCAGCAAAAGATTTTGATGGCAATGAAAGTTTGTAAACTGTGTTTCAATCTCTTTTTCTTATTCCCAAAGTGCAAGATGCAGGGTTCTCCATCTTTCAGTAGTGCTTCTCCTGTAAATAATCCTTCATTTTGTTTGGCAAAGGCAGTTTCTGAATTAAGTCTATTCTGGTATACTGACGTATAACAAAACGACACAGGTACTGCAAAGAGCGCACCTGCATGAACCGTGACACTGGGTTGGTCAGTCTGACGGGGTAGGTGGCAGATCCAGGCAACCGAGACCTTGAATAACAAAAAGCTCCGTTTTCAGAGTCCCTGATTGAATGCTCAATTAGGTCAACTATAGACGTATGTCCTTCCACATCTGGCTGTTCATAGAAGCTAAACCTGCCATTCGAGTGCTCGATTCTCGTGTGAAGTGTCTTACCGTGGGAGCGAAAGCTCAAACTTAAAAGATACCGGTCGTCAGAACTATCCCGGACGAGGAAGGACCCGTCCGGCACGTTTGCGAGCTTCCCCTCCGCCTCCCAGCGCGTGATGGGCCCCCAGTACCAGCCCTGCTTAGCGAGTTTCTTCAGCTCCTCTGTGAGGCTCGTCACAACCATGGGACCGCTGCTTTGCACCGAGTCATAAACTCTGGCAACGCCGGGGGCAGAGTTGGGATCGAAATTCAAATGGCAGCGCATGCTTTCGGCCACGTGGGCGTCTGCGCCAGCGAGGCCACTGAAGTTCCTTTGGATTTGACTATTCTGCATCGGAGGTAGCAACGGGGAGAGCGGAGGGGCGTCGTCGTGACCGGCACTGGGGCTCTGCAACACGACTCCCGTGGTGCCGATCAACAAGCCGTTCACGGCCCGGTCCACGAAGATCTCCGGGGCCCCGAGCAGGTCCTGGTCTACCTGACTCTCGTCTTCGGGGAACGAGCTCCCTCCCACGGGAGGAGGCAGTGCGGAGACTTCCATGGGGGAGGAAGCATCCAGACAGCCGCCGCGTGGTCCCTCCAGAGCGTACATCCCCTCGTCTAAAGGCACGGTGTACTGAATGTAGTCCTGAGGCACGAGTCCAATAACGACAGGCACATGTTCATCCAGGTGCAGGCGCAGGTCTCCGTTCTGGGCCGCCGGGCTCTTGAGGGCGCTGCTCTGCTCCTGGCGCGTGGGCTCGGGCTGGAGGTCGTGGAAAGCCTTGCGGACGCCGTTCAGGGCCGGGCTGGGGCTGGAGCTGTGCACCAGGGCTTTGACTCTCACCTCCATCTTGATGCACGTCTCCTCGGAGTTGGTGGGTCGCAGAGGCCACGGTGTGGGGCTGTAGTGGTGACTCCGGAGGGACGTGGACCTGACCGGCCGCGGCGCCCTCACGTCTTTGAAGATGATGGGCGCCGAGGAGCAGGAGAAGGTGTCCTCGTCGGCGCAGCCCCCGGACGTGGCACTGGCCTTGCCCTTTGGCTTCTGCTTCGCAGAAAGCCGCCTTTTTAACGTACCCATCAGGCTTTCGCTTTTTGATCTGTTTTTCCCACCTTTTTCATCTTCGCTGTTGATATCACAGCTGGCCATATCTTTACCGTAGCAGCTACCGAATAAGGAATCATCTTTTCCAAAGTCACTGGCTAGTGACGGTGGTTGTACGACCATGAAGTCAGTTTCTTCTTTACTTTTATTCAAGTTAAAAGATTTCCGAAAGGTTTTAAGACTAATTTTCTTCATTATGACTAGTTACTTAATCCAAGGGGATCAATTTCTCTCTGGAATATTATCCCTAAACATCTGGAGAGGCTGCAATGCTGCATCTATGTATTTTTCCAGCTTCATTTAAACTTTAAAGCCATTTTCTAAAAAAAGAAAAAAAAAAGCACGTTATAAAATATTTCCACAACAATTTCATTTTACTCAGTTTTAATCCTTTAGCTTCTGAATAAGAACATCCAAGACTTTTCTTAAGAATGTCAGCTCTGTTAGGACAGAAATTTATATTTCACCCAGCAGAGGAGATCATTGCCTACTGCACAATGTGCACTTGGCAAATATTTGATATCTAAAGAACAAGCCCTAATCTACCTTCCTTTCTTTCTGCATCTTGCTTTTTTCTTTTATCCAGAAACTACAGGCCTGTGTTCATGTCCTTCCCAACTCTACACTGTACAGATCCAGATTTGTCTTCAGGACTAATTCTGACTGCTCCCTCTCTCCCTGTTCACCAGTTTGTATCCCAGCAAAACACTGCAAAACACTCAACAAAGAAGGCACTATATAAAACAGGAGAACAACAAGCCTGGTCAGTTTCTCAACAACTTATACATTTTTTAAAATACTTAAACATCTGCAAAAATAAGTAAAAAGAATTCCACAATCTGTGATAAGTTATCTAGAAATGTCCCTCTATACTCATGAGTTACTTGAGATACGGCTGATTCACCTTCACATCCCAAGCACAGAGGGGCAAGAAGCTGAATGCCTGCAGGCTTAAAAACTTGCATCTCTAGAGCACGCCCACTAAAACTAGTGTAGATCTACTTGGAAGAGGATTATGGAGGATATTTCCAGCATTATTTTTGCTTATTCTTTTTTGCAATTTCCCATGGCAAATTTTTACTTGTTTCCAGAAATACATTTTCTAAACTTTTTTTGTGTACTGTTTCATCACTGAAATGATAGGATTTCAATTCTGTGAAGATTTGCTGAAAGTTATTATTTCATAGGAAAAGATTTTGGTCCCATAAGTCATATTAATTGATCGTAGTAATACCGCTTTACAAAGACATTTTGTTTCAACTATGCATAACATTTTATTTCCTTTATGGCCATGTTCTGCCTTTTCTGCAACCATCAAAATATAATGCTGTAACAAGATGATTAGCTTGAACTTGAGCAAAACACCAATAAAACTAAGAGCAAGATTTTGACCTCCCAACCCAGCAGTTAAGCACTATTCAGTTTCTTGACAAAAGACCAAAGCTCTAACTTTGATCACATTCATTTATTCCCTCTGCATTTACTAAGCCCCCTACTACATGCCCAGCACTGTATGGTAATATGCAGACTAATAAATTATTTATGGTCTCCTAATCCAGTAGGAGAGACATATATATGAATGGATAAATTGTAATACAAACCCACTCATAATATAATGGTAACACAAGGTGGGAGTTGAGATGAGAGAGAAATCTGACAAATGTTTACTTTTAGTTATAGATAGGATTTGACTGGTGTGTAGATAGAATCTGCATGAAATCGTTCTACTAAAAACCACTCAGGTCAGATAGACTATCAGGGGATCAACAATACCATCCCTATAAAAGAAAGAAAGAATTTTTAAAAGTCTACTGCCATATACTGTGTTTTTGAACAGGTTGTAAAAAATAAATATTTATAAAGATTTGGAGCACCAGCTAATTTTAAACATTAAATTAAGCTGTTTATTAGACAAACTCACCGTCTAAATACCATGTCATCTAGCCAGGCATAAAGACGTATATAATAGCCCTGATAGCAGAATCAGTAACTGAGCTGAGGCGATAAGTATTCACACTTAAATTAACTCCACTGAATTTGGGGTTTAAATGGTTCTGCTTCCCAGTATCACATCCATACCCCAGAAAACAAAACGCTGGCACCCACAGTAAAAGTACTTGGCAATTATCTACTTGAAAATTATTCCTTTTTCTACTACCAATCCATATACAACTCAATACTAATATTAAAGAAACAAAATTCAATCATAAACATTAGAAACTATAAAAAGTTCTATTAGGCCATATGGTCGCCCATCTCTTCCCTTCATTTTCTAGGCAAAGATTACTCTGGAAGTTTTAAGAGTATCTGTTTTTCTGTTTGCACTTCCAAAAATATATGCCATCTTTTTATAGGATTACCATCTGTCTCATGCCTAAGTAAATGTTCTGAATCAGTTGAACTGCTTTTCTTATTGTAAAATTTTATGTTTACACATACACTTGAAAATGTGTGTACAGGTTCAAGGGACAATGTTTTGGATAATAAGGTGAAGAATACTTTATCAATATGTGCAGAAGATAACATCTTCAAATAATTTCACAACCTCTTTTTTTAAGAAAGGATTTGAGGTAGTTATGCCTGTCAGTCATTATAACCCCTAATGAAAAAATTAAACAGACAACTTTAAACAACTACTTAATCTTACAAGAGCAAAACAGATTTATTGCCCCCATTTTACAAATGAGGGAACTGGGTCTCAAAGAGTAAAATTTTCCCAATGAAGTTAAATAATCTGCTATTAGGAAACAGAAGACACAGAATTGGAACCTGACTGCTAACTGCAAAGCTCACATTCTTTCCCTATACCAAACTGCCCTGCCTGTCTGTCTACTGCTTAAATCAGCAGTTCTCAAACTATCTAGACTCAGGATCCCTTGGCTTTCTTAAAAATTATTGAAGAGCACAAAAAGCTTTGTTTATGTTGGTTATATCTACTGAAATTTATCCTATTAGAAATTAAAACTGAAAAGATTTGAAAATAATTACTAATTCATTTTAAAATAACAATATACTCATTACATGCTAACATAAGTAATATTTTCATGATAAATAACTATATTTTCCCGAACAATAAAAATCAGTGAAAGAAGTAGCACCATTTTACATTATCAGACTTAAGACAGCTGGACTCTCATGTCTGTTTCTGCACTGAATCTGTTACAATAGAGTCGTCCCCCTTATCTGCGGGAAAGGTGTTCCAAGACCCCCACTGGATGCCTGAAACAGCAGATGGTACCGAATCCTACATATACTACGTTTTTCCTATACATACATACCTATGGTAATGTTTCATTTATAAGTTAGGCACAGTAAGAGACTAACAACAATAATAATAAAACAATTGTGACAATACTATAGTAAATGTTATGTGGATGTGGTCTCTGTCTCTCTCAAAATATCTTATTGTACTGTACTCACCTATTTAAGGACCCGGTTGATCACAGGTAACTGAAAACACTGAAAATGAAACCACAGATAAGTGGGGACTACTGTATGTTTTTTAGGTAAAGTGTAAGAAGAAAATCCAGCCTCCTACAGATACGTAGTTGGAAAAAAGAGGAATACATTCTATTTAATAACCTTTCATAGAACTGTGGATATTTTTTCTTTGATACTATAGCAAAACTCAACAAGTGGTAGTTTCTTAAAAGCTTAAACTGCACTGTGAAATCTGAAACCATATCAAGAAATTTTTTTCTTATTACATGCAAATCCATTGGTCTATTTTGCATTTTGAATAAATCTTTTACACATACATGATTTTGTAATATCATGTAACAGTTATTTCTTTTTTGTTTTTTTTTTTTTTTCCTTTTTGTCTTTTTTCGTGACCGGCAACGGATCGCAACCCTCAGTGTCGCGCCCGTACCGGACCGGGACTGGCTACGGGATCGCAACCCTCGGTGTTGCTCCCGCACCTCGCTCAGCCAGTGAGCGGCCGGTCTGTATGTGGGATCCGAGCCCTCGGCGGGAGCGCCGCCGCACTTCCCAAGCGGCGCACTGTAGCAGTGCACCACCAGGCCAGCCCGTAACAGTTATTTCATTATACAACATCAAGAAGTCACATTTATGAATATCACCACTGATCTGGGATCCGAGCCCTCGGCGGGAGTGCCGCCGCACTTCCCAAGCGGCGCACTGTAGCAGTGCACCACTAGGCCAGCCCGTAACAGTTATTTCATTATACAACATCAAGAAGTCACATTTATGAATATCACCACTGATCTTATTAGATAAGTTTTTAAGTATTGGGAAGCAGGTAAGCCAACAGTGATAGATATGTTTTCCACAACTGTAGTTTTTGCTTGAAAGTTTGAATTTTATCACCGGCAATAATATTGTCAGTTATTTTCAGTGAAGTGGCAAGCTGACTTTGGTCACTTATGAGAAAGTATCTATTAAAAACCCAAGTTGAATAACTGTAGTGTGTCTGTCGGTTCTTTTAAGTAAAAGTGGTATTTTATGAACAAAGTAGCTAGTGCAGTCAGCAACTTAAACAACAGCAACAAGCACTTCCCCTCCAGACATCCCTTCCTTCTTCAGGGTGCACTGAAAAGTGTTTTCTATTTCCTTATCATGATAGGAATTTTAAAAAGATGTATACTCAGTTTAAAGATTTAATAAAATTGTAATTTTTACAGCTTCATCAATGGCATTCATAAGTGTAACTGGAATTCTCTTTTTTACTAAAGGTGCTTGGCAATAAAGAATATATTACTAGCCAAACTGGCCAGTCACCAAAAAAAAAAAAAGAATATATGACTACTATTAAATCACTACTATTACAGTGTGGTGCCACTGCCTTGATTGATAAGGTGCCATCAATTTCATGCACCACTGCTTTGTGCACCACCAGTGAAAATGTCAATGCAGTGAAAAAGGCAAATTATGTTTTAACATTATTATGAAAGGGGATCCGCAGACTACATTTTGAGAACTGCAGGCTTAAGTCATCTGTGAAGACAGTTTAAAAGAACAAAGAGAAAGACTTCTAATGTGAAGGAAAGCATCCACATAAAAAGTTACCAAGATGAGTTTATATTGCTGTCAATATCCCTCTGCACCAAAAGTTGATTTATCAGTTTCTGAGCATGCCACAGTTCATGCCCTTCCATTTCGGTTTCTTGGATTCTATTCCACTGTTCCTGAATTGATGAGTACACTACTTGCCATTCCGTTGGTAAACAAAGGAAAGATAACTGATACTCAATCCTTTCCAAAAAGGGAGAAGAGAAAAAGGAGAGAAGAAACAGAACACATAATAAAAAATAAAATAATAGCAACAGCAAATATAACATAAATTATGATACAATTTAGGTTCCAACATGTTTGTTATACCAATAAATATGAATGGAATAAACTCAACTACTAGAAGAAAAAGATTTTCAGATCCAGTTTTAAAAAAAATCCAACTATATGTTATATGGAAATGACACACTAAAACAAATTGCCTCACAAAGTTCCAAAAAAAACATAAAATCTCCATTAGCCAACTCCCTTTCCAACTATCCTCTTCTTCACCATGCCTGTAATTTTCTTATTCCATCAGCTGAAGTAGTTCCTAGGCATGGCTGATTCTCAGATCCAAACATTGTTGAATTTAAATTCATTGTATGATTTAAACATGCAAATAAATAGCTATTTTTTAAAAAGTTATTTCTGCAAAAATAGAGTTATTCGGTTTGTAAATATACTCAACCTGCCATTTTGGTGGGTTCTGCATCTGTGGATTCAACCAACTGCAAATCAAAAATATTTGGGGGAAAAAATTATGTCTATTTACTTTTTTTCTTGTCATTATTCCCTAAACAATACAGTATAACAACTATTTATATAACATTTACATTGTATTAGGAATTATGAGTAATCTAGAGATGATTTAAAATATACAGGAAGATGTGCACAGGTTTCATATCAGGGACTTCAGCATCCATTGATTTTGGTATCTCTGGGGAGTCCTGGAACCAATCCCCCAGAGATACCAAAGGAGGACTGTACTAAACAAATGCAGATGGCTAAAAAAATTTTCTGTGGAACTAGGTATAGGCAAAACCACTCTAAAAGACTAGAGAAAATTAAAAAGGAAAAAAAAAAAAATCCAGGCATGTGATTAGCTTCTAATTTTACTTAAAAGAAGTGACAGACTGGAAATCCTAGATGATGCATTATGTAAGGACATAGATTATATAATTGAGACGGATACAGAGTTCAGTCAATGGATATTTAAAGAAAAGACATTGGTCCTCCATTTAGAAATTAAAGAAAGAGTGTATATGTACTTTTTAAAATTTAAAATAAAATGATTACAGTACATGAATCCTGAGTTTCGTGAAGTTTTTCAATTAACCAACAAATACAAGGGTACTTCAAAAAGTTCATGGACAGATTTGTATTACCTTTCGATTCTAATTTTCCACCAACTTTTTGAAGTACCCTCCTATGACAATCCTGAATGTTTCTGAGGGGAAAAAACAAAATACAAAAAATAAGAAAAAACACCTCTAACAGAAAAAAAAGAAAAAAGGGCATGCTAGCAACAATGAGAAAGCTAGAGTAACAATAATGAGAGTGTTATGTTCAAGGAAAATTGGTCAAACAAAATAAAAAGGGCACATTATAAAAGATAAAAACAGCCAAAAATCTTTACATACAAAATGGAACATCATTAAAATGTCTCTTTCAGCCCAAGAAAATAAAGTAAACAAAAATAAAGAATATAGCAGATTTAAGTCACATAATTATTTTATTTATTGGATATGAGATTCTGCACCCTAAAAAAATGGAAACACATTTCCTTTTCAAGAACTTATGGAATAGGTACTAAAAGTGACAATATATTAGGCCACAATCAAAACCTAAGTAAATTTTAAAAATCAAAAAGACCTAAATAGGAAAAACGGAAAAAAAATTAAATGAATTCAAATCGAAACCACTAAGCATCTTTAAAATAACTCGAGTCAAAGAGAAAATCTCAAAGAGAACAAAAATGGTGTCCCAACATAATGAAAATGCTACACATCAAAACCTAAGAGATTTCACCAGACCCTAAAACTGAGCTCACAGAAAAATTCAAAGCTTAAACATTTACAAAACTAAACAGTAAGAAATTAAGAGACAAATTATGCATTCAAGAAGTCAGTAATCAGGGCTGGCCCAGTGGCGCACTGGAGAGTGCGCCGCTTGGGAGCGCGGTAGCGCTCCCGCCGAGGGTTCGGATCCCATGTGGAGACCGGTTCCCGCTCACTGGCTGAGCACGGTGTGGGTGCAACACCGAGGGTTGTGATCCCGTTACCGGTCAGTAAAAAAGACAAAAAAAAGGAAAAAAAATAAAAATAATAAGTACGGGCGCGACACCGAGGGTTGTGATCCCGTTACCAGTCAGTAAAAAAGACAAAAAAAAGGAAAAAAAATAAAAATAATAAAAAAAAAAGAAGTCAGTAATTAGAACTAAAAAAGAAAAAGAAAGATAAAAACACACATTAATGAATGAGAAAATGAAAAGCAGTAGCATTAAACATTACAAGGGTTGATTCTTAGGTTAAACAACAGAAAACTCAACTAGTAAACAACTAGTTGGCATAACCAAGAAAAAATGGAAATGTATTTACACAAAATTAGAAATAGAGAGCAATAACCACAGACTCATAAGAAATCAAAATATGTAAAAGTACTTTCAAAATTAATTTGAAACTCAGATCAAATAAGTAATTTTATAGTAAAATATATATTACCAAAATTTGTATCAAAAGATGCAGGAATCCAAAAAAGTCTAAGAATTATCAAAGAAACTGAGAAAGTTATCACAGAGCTACTATGGTCCCCTTCCCTTAGAAAGAAAAAGTGACAGGTCAATAAAGTCCTACGTCCAATACTCGCTACACCACTAAAAGAAAATTCCCTAATTTATTTTTAAAGTCAAAAGAACATTGATAGGAAAACTTGACAAAGACAGCACATTTTTAATTAAAAAATAAATAAAACCAAATAAATCTCACTTATGAACACTGAAGTACAAATCTCAAATATCAGCAAAGACTGGGAGTGGTGTGGGGGAAAACAACAGGCTTGCTAACATGGCTCTATGCTTGGAAATTTATTACTGTAACTTACTGTATATCAAGGGAGTAAAATCACATAATAATAGCTATATGTTACAAAAAAAGATCTCAAAAAAAATTAAACATCAATTCCTGACCCTCTCCCAGAAAAGTCTTTTGTAAAATAGGAATAAATATTGAACATTATGAACATTACACACATATAACAAAATCAGAGCTACAGTAAACAATGAAGAAATGCTGAAAGCCAGCAACAAGGATGTCAACTATCAAAAACTATTAATTAGCATTATTTTCAACACATTAGCCAATGAATTAGGAAAGGGTAAGAAATAAGTATAAATAGTGGAAAGGAGGAGACAAAATTGTCATTATATACAGATGACATGATTGAAGACCCAGAAATACAATAGATGTAAGCTGAACAACTGCTAGGAAAAAAAACAACAAAAAAGGAAGTCAGTCAAGTAACCAATGACAAAATTCACACATAAAAATCTCCAGTAATTGTATAATTTTAAAAAGCTGATAAGAAAATATAATAAAAGACTAGATCCTATTTATAACAGCTTCAAAAAAGATGAAATAAGAAATGTAAGGAACTACGTGAAAAATTTTAAAACTCCTTAGAGGATCACATAGATCTAAATATACAGAAATACACAACTTGTTCTTAGATAAAACAATTCAATCCTGTCAAAATATTAACTCAAGATCCCAAGAAAACGTCAATTGTGTTTTTGCAAGAAACTCAACAAAACGATAGTGAAGTTAACTTTGATATATAAACAATGAAAAGAGTCAGAAAAATTATAAAGGACTAAATGAAGGAGCACAAGATATTAAAATATACTGCAACTGCTTAAAACTGGAGGGAGAAAAAAATTGAAAGTCAAGAAATACACAAAGACACACAGGAGTAAGCAATTAAGAGGACAAGCTGAACTACTGAGGGAATGGTGAATTATCAATAAATGATCATGAGTAGGCTGAATAACCATTTGGGAGTAGTGGGGAAAGCAGGTCTCTCACTTTTTTTATATCAAAATAAATGCCAGAAAGATCAAATATGCAAGCATTTATTTTTAAAAAGCAAAAGTTGGAGAAACTCAGGCCGGCCCATGGCTCACTCGGTAGAGTGCGGTGCTGATAACACCAAGGCCACAGGTTCGGATCCTATATAGGGATGGCCGGTTTGCTCACTGGCTAAGCGTGGTGCTGATAACACCAAGCCAAGGGTTGAGATCCCCTTACCGGTCATCCTTTTAAAAAAAAAAAAAAAAAAAAAAAA
>NW_007726297.1:462719-465135 GCF_000696425.1 Galeopterus variegatus | reverse complement strand
CAGTAATGTTTCCTATAGTATTAATAAAAAAAAAAAAAAAAAACAACTAGCATTACCTGATCACGTACCTAATATTGGTAAACTTAGGCCACATATTGACCTAGTATGTGCCAGACTTTGGTTTAAGCCTTCTGAATATATACTGTGTTTCATTAACCCTTATAACCTTGTATATTTGGTACTATGCGCAAACCAGATAACATCCTGGAATCAAACTGCATGATTTCATTTATACCCCAGCTCCACCATTTAATAATTGTACGATCTCAGAAAGAACAATACCTATCACTCAGGTTAGGTGTGAGTTTTAAATGTGTTAATATATGTGATGTCCATATGTGATGTCCTTAAAATAACACCTAGCACATATCAGGCTATGTATGTGTTTGTGGCCAATAGTAGCAGTAGTAGCAGCAGCAGCAGCAGCAGCAGTCATATTCTCACCATATAGATGGGGATGCTGAGGCACAGAGAGATTAAGACACTTGCCTATAATCACACAAATGACTCTAAAGCCCACTTAATCACTATGCAAGACTTTTACTACATAATTCATTTTGGCAAAAATGTGGAATTAATGTAAATGTCAGGAAACAACAGGAATGCCCACCAAAAATCAGCAAAATTGTCATTATATACAGATGACATGATTGAAGACCCAGAAATACAATAGATGTAAGCTGAACAACTGCTAGGAAAAAAAAACAACAAAAAAGGAAGTCAGTCAAGTAACCAATGACAAAATTCACACATAAAAATCTCCAGTAATTGTATAATTTTAAAAAGCTGATAAGAAAATATAATAAAAGACTAGATCCTATTTATAACAGCTTCAAAAAAGATGAAATAAGAAATGTAAGGAACTACGTGAAAAATTTTAAAACTCCTTAGAGGATCACATAGATCTAAATATACAGAAATACACAACTTGTTCTTAGATAAAACAATTCAATCCTGTCAAAATATTAACTCAAGATCCCAAGAAAACGTCAATTGTGTTTTTGCAAGAAACTCAACAAAACGATAGTGAAGTTAACTTTGATATATAAACAATGAAAAGAGTCAGAAAAATTATAAAGGACTAAATGAAGGAGCACAAGATATTAAAATATACTGCAACTGCTTAAAACTGGAGGGAGAAAAAAATTGAAAGTCAAGAAATACACAAAGACACACAGGAGTAAGCAATTAAGAGGACAAGCTGAACTACTGAGGGAATGGTGAATTATCAATAAATGATCATGAGTAGGCTGAATAACCATTTGGGAGTAGTGGGGAAAGCAGGTCTCTCACTTTTTTTATATCAAAATAAATGCCAGAAAGATCAAATATGCAAGCATTTATTTTTAAAAAGCAAAAGTTGGAGAAACTCAGGCCGGCCCATGGCTCACTCGGTAGAGTGCGGTGCTGATAACACCAAGGCCACAGGTTCGGATCCTATATAGGGATGGCCGGTTTGCTCACTGGCTAAGCGTGGTGCTGATAACACCAAGCCAAGGGTTGAGATCCCCTTACCGGTCATCCTTTTAAAAAAAAAAAAAAAAAAAAAAAAAAGTTGGAGAAACTCTTTTTTTAAAAATCTCGCACTGCAGAAGGTTTTTCTATGCATAACATAAAACCTTAAATCCATAAAGACAGATAAATCTGACAATGTAAAATTTATAAATTTCTGGATAACCACAATGTAAATGATGTAAATAAGGCAAAAACTAAGCTAGAGAGAAACTGCAAACATATATGACAAAGGATTAAAGTCTGTAACACAGACTATGCTGTTAGAATCAGTAAGAGAAAATCAAATAATCCTATAAACAAATGGGCAAAATATACAAACAGATCACACAAAAAGAATGACAGAAGGAAAGAAATAAAGGTAAGAAAGTAAGCAAGAAAGAAATCAAGCAAGAGAGGGAGGAGACAAATTCAAGTGGCCAATCAACACCCTAAAATATCCCCAATTCAGTCACTGCAAATAAATTCAAAGAATTTGGGGGTGATGGGAACGGTTCTATATCTTGATCGTGGTGCTGAAAACACTGTCAAAACCAAAGGAACTGCGCACTAAAAAAGGTGACTTCACTGTATGTGAATTACACCTCAATGTTTAAAATTCGCTAAAAAGGAAATTCAAACCAAAACAAGATAACGCGTTCACCTGTGAAAAACCTCAATCAATAACACTTAGTGTTGGGAAGGGTATTTTAAACTGGGCACTCATAACTAATGAGTGAAGTGTAAATTGGTACACCTTTTTAAAGGATTATTTTTAAATACCTAAGTTTTAAATTCACATATGCTTTAACCAAGTAATTATACTATTAGGAACTTGTCTTTTGGATATATCCTCATGCCAAAAATATAGACATATGAGCAGTAATGTTTCCTATAGTATTAATTAAAAAAAAAAAAAAAAAAC
>NW_007726297.1:445185-462709 GCF_000696425.1 Galeopterus variegatus | reverse complement strand
CAATAGTAGCAGTAGTAGCAGCAGCAGCAGCAGCAGCAGTCATATTCTCACCATATAGATGGGGATGCTGAGGCACAGAGAGATTAAGACACTTGCCTATAATCACACAAATGACTCTAAAGCCCACTTAATCACTATGCAAGACTTTTACTACATAATTCATTTTGGCAAAAATGTGGAATTAATGTAAATGTCAGGAAACAACAGGAATGCCCACCAAAAATCAGTGGACTAGTTTAATAAATTATACCATGGAATGTTATGTAGATTAAGAAAGATGTCCAAGATAAATTATTGGGAAAAACCAAGCTATAAAACAAAATGCAAAGATGACCCCATTTGTGTATATATTAATATGCCTAAGTATGTATAGTAAATGTCTCAAAGGATATACAATTAACAGTGATTACACCTCTAGAGAACAGGAAAAAGGATCAGGAAGCCCAACTGGCTTTTACTTTCTATATGAAACCTTTCTGTAACCATTCAGCAGGTTTTATTTTACTAAAAAAATCCCCCCCACACATACACCTACAAAAGAAAATAAGGCAGTCTAGGTAAAAGAATGTGTCTGTGTGTTTCAGTCACCTGGTATCATGAAAAGCAGGACTCCGATGCCCTCAGGCCACGAGGATAAACAGCTTTCCTTAATACATCTTCCCAAAACCTTCCCAAACTGTTCCCAATTCAGCCCACCTTTTAATCTCATGATGCAAAGGATCCCTCCATGCCTTGCCTCACTCCATGCACACCACACCCATTTCAGTCTTCAACTACAACTCACAACTCTTCTGGTAGCTCTGTTCCCTAATGGCCACCAGGGATGAACCCTTTATCCAGCCAAATCCCTGACATCTACTACCTAGGCACCCCTGAGTTCACCCCATATGGGCAAGTGGTTCTCATCACTCTCTATGACTTCCATACGTTTCTTTAATGCATGCACTTTCTCACCTCCCTCATCTCCCTTATTTTATCACCCCGGCTCATATCTTTGTCTTGACATTAACAAAACACTGCACTTCCTGGAACAGTATGAAAACTTAGCTGCAAGCAACAGTAAAAACATGGGATGAAATATAAAGTTATTACCCCAAAGGATTTCAGATTCCAGTGTATGAGGGTACTTCAAAAAGTTTGTGGAAAAACAAAATTAAAAGATAATACGAATCTTTCCATGAACTTTTTGAAGTACCCTTATATAAATTAGCAAACTTTGGTAGTAGACTGTGAGAAGTGCTATAAAAGAAACATTTAGGATGCCATCATCAAAAAGATATCAAGTTCAGACCAGAGGGAGTGAGAGGAGGTTTCCTATCATTACTGCTACTACTTCTGCTACTATTACTACAACTACCACACATTTGGAGGTTGTGTATTAAGAAACATACACCTCCCTTCTTGAATCCTCACCAGAACTCTGTTTGGAAGACACTCCCTTTACCTCCATTATAGAGAAGAGCAAACTGAACCTTAGGTAGTTTAATAACTTGCCCAAAGTAACAAATGAAGTTGCCAAGTAATAGATAAAAGTGCTGAAAACTTTGCCCATGATTTGGAAACTACCATTGTATCTGACTGCACTAACATGACATGAAGCATGGTAAGACACAGCCTAGAGATTAAGAGCACAGACAGAGCCACTCTGTCTCAGTTCATGTCACAGCTCCCTAATGAACTTGGACACCCATGCCTCAGTTTTCTCATCTGAAAATGGGGATAAAAACAGTATTTACCCAGGGGGATTCATTTGTGGCACGAAGGAACGAGGAGGTCGATAAATCCTCTACCGCAAAAGTATAGAGCTGTACTAAACTGGCAAAAGCAACCATTTCAGCATTTTGGAGATAAACAGTAGACAACAAACTGAGACACGTATTCATGAAAACTACTGAATGCTAGGTAAGGCAGTCTGTGGTGGTCTTGCCTGGGGGAGCTGACATGACTGGGAGCAAGAAGGAAAGGGCTCATCACCCAAGGGAAACAATACATATAAAGGCTAACTTCTCATCGGAAACAGTGGAGGCCAGAAAGCAGTGGAATGACATACTCAATGCAAAAGAAATTTTTAAAAACTGTTAACCAAGAATTTTATATCCAAAATAATGCTCAAGAGTAAACATAAAAAAAAAAAATTAACATGAAATAAAGACATTCTCAAACCGAAAAAGTGAATGTTGCTACCAGTCTTGTCTTAGAAAAAATACCAAAAGTATGTTTTTCAAATTCAAATAATTCATCACACTTGGTGATGATTAGAAATGATAAATGTGGGGGCTGGCCCGGTGGCGCACTGGACAGTGCGCCGCTTGGGAAGCGCGGCGGCGCTCCCGCCTGAGGGTTCGGATCCCACATACAGACCGGTTCCTGCTCACTGGCTGAGCGAGGCGCGGGAGCAACGCCGAGGGTTGCGATTCCATTGCCGGTCCCGGTCTGGTACGGGGGCGACACTGAGGGTTGCGATCCGTTGCCAGACACGGAAAAAGACAAAAAAAAAAAAAAAAGAAAAAGAAATGATAAATGTGTAGGTTAACATAAAATACTATAAATACATTTTTTCTCATTTCTTCTCTTTGTCAAAGTACATGAGATTGTATAAGTCAATAATTGTAACACTGTATTGCTGAGGTTATATATACACAGATGTAATTATGTGAATAATGGCACAAAGGAATGAAAGGAAAAGAAGACATGTGAAACCATGTTTCTGTATTTTAGCATAATTAAGTTAGCATTATTTTGAAGCACACTGTGATAAGTAAAGATACGTATAGTGATCCACGGAGCAATCACAAAAAAATTTACTCAGAAAATATTGTTTAAAAAAAAACTCAACAGAGGAATTAAATTGATACACTAAAAATATGAATTTAACACAAAATAATGCAATAACACAGGAACAAATAAACAAAAAACCAAAATTAACTTCAAAAAAAACCCAGCAAAATAATAGATGTAAATCTAAGAATACCGAATAATTATATTAAATGTGAATGAACTAAACTCATTACTACAGGAGTCAGCAAACTATAGTCTGCAGACAAAATCGAGCCCACCACTGTTTTCACATGGTTCACAAGCTAAGAATGGTTTTGATACTATTTAATGCTAATAAATAAATAAATAATATTTTGTGACTCATAAAAACTATATGAAATTCAATTTTCAGTGTTCATAAATAAAAGTCTTATTAGAACAAAGCCACACTCATTTTATTATATATCGTCTATGGTTGCCTTGCTACAACAGCAAAGTTGTGTTATTGGGTAAGAGTCTATATGGCAGGCAAAGCTTAACATATTTACTATTGTAGGGAAAGTGAAGGAAAACAGTCAGGGCCCCTCAGATGTTCAGAATCTTTTGAGCATTTGATGTAAATATGCACGTGCACCCAGGTGTTCCTTGGTTATGGTCTAATGTAATTGCGCATGTGCACCCAGGTATCCTGGGTATGGACTTAAGTATAAAGGATGAGCGGCTCTGATCCACAGTGCCCTCTGCCCCTGGGGAGGCCGCCACCAGATCTGCTGCTGCAAGCTGCTGCTGAGGAAGCTGAGTACTGAGTTCGTGTTGTCTGCCAACAGCTCCCAGGATCTTTCCCAATTACCTAGCATAAACCTGCATATAAGGGGCCTGGTGACCAAGTCAGGCATGTTGGGGGTCTCTGACCCAGTCTGTACAATGGGTTTGAAGGGTCTGTGGGCCCTAATCCCTGGCCTAGACAAGACAAATGAGAAACTTAGCATATGAAACATTTTGGCTTTAGTTATGAATTGTCTGTAGAAATACAATTGGCTGCGTTGACAGGAGTCCAACAATGACCCCAACCAGACAATTAGCGTAGCTATGGCCTTAACCCTGCAACTGTTCTGATATTAAAGTCAAAGACATCACTAGAAAACTATAGATAAATATCCCTCACACACAAAAGCCCGTAACAAAACATCAGCAAACCAAAGTAGCAACATATAAAAAGCATTACGTACTTTGACCAAGTGAAATTTATCCCAGATTGGTTTACTAATCAATATACTACAACTTACTAATAAAGGGGAGAAAAGACACATGATCATCTTAATAGTAGCAGAAAAGCATTAGACAAAAGATAACAGCCATGACTCATGAAGACTTTCAACAAGCTAAGAATAAAAGGGAATTGCCTCAAATTGATTAACGGCAACTGCAAAAAACCTACAGCTAACATCATACTTAATTTTGGTGGATTGAATGCTTTTCCCCTAAGATTAAAAACAAGAGAAGGATATCTGCTCTCATGACCTCTACTCAATATTGTACTGAAGGTTTGAGCCAGTGGAACAAAGAAAAACGCATACAACTGGAAAGGAAGAAATAAAACTATCTTCATTCGCAGCTGACAGAATCTCAAAGTTGACACTTGAACAATGCTGGGGGTTAGGGACACTGACTCCAGCATGGTCAAAAATCCATGTATAATTTTCGACCCCCCCCCAAAACTTAACTACTTACTACCAATGTAGTTAACTAATGTAGTTGAGTAGTTAACTACTAGTAGCCTACTTTTCAAATACATTTATTGAAAAAAATTCACGTATTGTAAAGCTACATGACTAGGCCAATTGTCAGGTTAGGGCCATAGCTACGTGACACTAAGTTTTCCACTTGTACTGTCCAGACTAGGGGTTAGGACCCACAGACCCTCACATGCCAGGCTGGGTCACAGACCCCTCACATGCATGCAGGTCCATGCTAGGTAATTGGGAAAGATCCCAGGAGCCACTGGCAGATGACACAAGCTCCTTCCTCAGCAGAATCAGCAGCGGCAGCCCCTCGGGGCATTCTGGGTGCACTGGCAGCAACAGCCTCCAGCAGCACTAGCGGCCTCCCCATGACCCCCCTGGGGGCATTCCAGAGGGGGCAGAGGGTCCCGTGAACCAGCCACTCATCCTTTATACTTAAGTCCATAACCCAGGACACCTACATGCATCTACATCAGACAACAGCCAAGGAACACCTGGGCGCACATGCATATTTACATCAAATGCTTGGCAAGATTCTGAGCATCTGAGGGGCCCTGACCATTTTCCTATATTTACCCTACACATATCAATGAACCTGTGCAGTTCAAACCCATGTTGCTCAAGGATCAACTATATGTAGAAAAACCTGAAGAAATCACACATACCAAAAAAAGCCTACAAGCCTACAAAACTTTCAGCAACAATAAAACTACTAGCAAACAAACCAAAAGTGAATTAAGAAAACAATCCCACTCATAATAGCATCAAAAAATAAAATAAAAAATAAATTTAACAAAAGTACAGGATTCGTATAGTGGAAACTTACAAAACATTGCTAAGAGAAAGCAAAGATGCAAAATAAATGGAGATTCCATGTTCATGGAATGAAAGACTCAATGTTATTAATATGACAATTTTCCTAAAATTGATCTGTAGCTTCAAACAATCTCTATCAAAATCCCAGTAGGCTCTTTTGTATAAATTGACAAGTCATTCCTAAAATTTATATGGAAATGTAATCTCAAAAAAGAACAAAGTTATACTACTCAATTTCAAAAGTGACTGTAAAGCTATAGCCATCAAGACACTGTGCTACTCACATAAAGATTGTCATATACATTAACGGAACAGAATAGAGAGTCCAGAAATAAACTTTTGCATTTATTGCCAGTTGATGTTCAGGAAAAGTGCTAAGACAACTTGATGAGGAAAGGACAGTCTTTTGATAAACGGTGTTGGGTCAAGTGAATAGCTATTTAAAAAAATAAATAAATAAATAATACAGACATCTACAACAAGAAAAAACAAAAACTTAAACCCTTATCTCACACCATACATAAAAATTAACTCAAAATGGATCATAGACCTAAATGTAAAACCTAAAACTATAAAACTTGTAAAAGCAAATCTTTGTAACCTTGGTTTGGGCAGAGTTCTTAGATACAATGCCAAAAGCACAACACATAAAAGAAAAGCTCTGACAAATTAGACTTCATTAAAATTAAAAATAAAAATTAAAAACATTTGTGTTTTAAAATAAACTATTAAGAGAAAGACAAGTACAAATTAGGAGAAAATATCTGCATATCATAACTGACAAGGGATTTGTACTAAGAACAAACATATAAAGAATTCTAACAACTGAATAAGACACGTAACCCAATTTTAAAAGGAAGCAAAAGACTAGAATAAACTTTTTGCCAGAGAAGATATACAAATGGCTAATAAGCACATGAAAAGGTCCTTAATATTAGTCATTAGGAACATGTAAATTAAAACCACAGGAGATACCACTGCACACCCACTAAAATGAAAATACCGAGCATGGGCAAGAATGTAGGGAAACTGGAAACCTCATACATTGCTGATGGGAATGTAAAATGGGTTGGTTTTTAAGCAAAAAAAAAAAAATTCCCTATTGTAGAAAAGTCATGATTAAAATGCATGACTAAATTACAGAACAAAAATAATTTATGATAGGACACGCACATTTCAGATCCCTAGAAATCAAATCAGTTCATATAGGTCATCTTGTTTCTTTCTTTCTTTTTACAGGTGCATAGTACTTATGTTTTATTTTAGTTTCTTGTTTTACTTTAGTCTAATTTCAGTCTTCCTTTATTATTTGCCCCTTCTATTGTCTTAAGAAATTTTTCTGACAGTGAAATCATATTTTCCTGTATTTCCTATAAAAAAGAACTGAAGTTTTGTTTTTCACATTTAACTCCTTAATTAACCTCGTATTGATATATGTGTAAGGTAGGGATTAATTTACATTTTTCCACATGGAAAACCAATAGGCTCAACCCATTCACAGAAAAACACTGACCCTCGTAAGAATCTAAGAAATACAAATTAAAATAGTAATGTAATGATACCACTTTTCACAAGTCAAATCAGCAAATAATGATATTATTATTATTAATGATATCATTATCTAATGATATTCCTTGCTTGAAAGTATCTTAATATAGTTGTAAAAATTAATTTGGCAATATTCACTTTTAAAAACAATCATACTCTTCAACCCAATAATGGGATTTTTATAAATCTTATAGAAATAATTTGAAACCAAAGCATAATAATGTTTCCTACATCATTTAAGATAAAAATTAAATTTAAACTAAAAAAAACTAGAAACATCCTAATTTCCAACAGTAGGAGAATAGTAAACAAAATTCTGGCACATCTACACAATGAAACTTTAGGGAACCACTAAAACTGATATTTATACAGAGTTATAAATAACATGGAGGAAAAAGTTCATATTGTTCATTTGTTAAGTGCAAAAACACAGGAAACAAAATTATATGTAAAATGTGGTCTCAATTATGTAGAAAGAATGGGGAGGAAAACTGGACCAGAAAGAAGTATAGCAGAACAGTTCACTGGATGGCAGAATTCTTTGTAAACATTATTTTCAATATTTTCATTTCAAAATATTCTCTCATGAACATGCAGTGTTGTTTTAAGACTTTAATGATAAGTCTGTGAGCTTGTTTGTTCTTGTTACTTTTTTTTTTTTTTTTTAAGGGAATGGCTGAGTAAATCCATCAGGTTAAAGCAAAATGCAAGGCCTTTTCTTGGGTTTCAAGCCCAAAATAAATAAATCTATAGATGAGGCTACTGTACTATTTTGCTTTAGTAGAACCCAGACAGCCTCCTCCTCTCCTCACCCCACCCAAAACAACTTTCTGCAAATCTGACATAAAAATTTTTGGTATTCACAGTATATAATGAGGGATTGAACTTAAATATTCAGAGTCTAAATGACAAGAGTAATGAACCTACCTACCTGCTTTTCAATGAACGTCTTCCCTCCTCACTCAGCTGTGTTCCATGATTAATCACTGTCATCATTCCCTTGCATGCACCTCAATTCCCTTCCTCCCATTCTCCCTGTGAAAAACTCTTGGCAAAAGCACAACGCTGATTAAATACAACTCTCCCTACACCATGTCTGCACCCACACAACTGTGGCTGGAGAAAAACAGATCCCACTCTGACTGGGCTCATTTTATACCCCATGTTCAACCTCAGTTGATGGCCTAGCTTCCTATCTCACAGTGAAAAGTAAGGACATCAGGAGGAAACTTGAGATCCACCACCACCTCTACACACTCAGCAACATGTTTCATATCTACCGCCATCCTGTTACCTTTCTAAAGCAACCCACCCTCCATCTGAGCACTTCAGCTCCCCCAAATTTCCCCTCTCTATTGGATCATTCCTAAAAATGTTACTTCTCACATATAAACAAACTTGTCTTGACCCCATTTTCCCCACCAGCTATGGTCCCATTTCCCTAACTCCCTTTGCAGCAAAACACCTTGGGAGAACCGTGGACACTTCACGCCTTCAACTCCTGTTCTCCCCTCTTCTCTTACAACCACACCACAGCCTTTGCCACCACACAGAAGCTGTTGTCAGGTCTCCGATGTCCACACTGCAAATCCAGTGTCAATTCTCAGTCCTTATCTTAGATTCTCTACTTGACAGAACTGATCACTCCTTTTTCCTTGATACAATTTTACCTCTTTGCTACAAGGACACAACACTCTCCTGGCCACTCCTCAGACGCCTGGGCTAGTTTCTTTCTGGACTGCTTCATGGTGGAGCACTCCAGTACTCAGATGGTCACTTCTTCTCCATCTGCACTCATGCCCCTCAGTGATTTCACTCACTCACATGGTGCTAAATAGCATCTATGTGCCATCTACTCCCAACGTACTCTCTTCATTTACAGACTAGTTACACTCAAGCTCCTTCTTGATACTGCCACTTTGATGTCTTATACTTACCTAAAACTTAACATGTTCAAAACTAAATTCTAGAAGTTTCCCACCCCACCCCCAAACCTGCTCTCACAGGCTACCCCACTTCTGTTTATGGCTACTCCATTCTTCCGACTGCTCAGATCAAAATATTCATAATTATCCTTGGCTCTTTTCTTTCTCCCATACCTCACATCCAATGTGTCACAAAATCCCAAACTCAGCTACTTTCAAATTACATGCAGAATTCAACCATCTTTTACCACTGGACTGGCCCAAGCTACTGTTCTTCCTCACCTGCACTACTGCAATAGAATCCTAATTAGTTTCCTTGCTCCCACAGTCTTTCTCAATACAGCACTGGTGCTTAGGGAACTGGTACAGATGCTGACATTCTGCCTACGGCTACTACCCTATTGATAAGGTCCTTTATCTCTGACCCAGGAGTGTCATGTCTTCTGCCAGCATCCATGAACTGTGGCAGGCTAGCTCGTTAGCCTGCACATGGGGCAAAATCTCAGACCCTTCATAGTTCTTGACAACTACAAGCAAATAAAAATAACTGAAACGTAACAAACATAATAAATTTGCTTTGACTTCTTTCAGGGCCTCTAGATCTTACCACAATAAACTCTACTTTAAAAAGCAACACAAGTATTTATGTGACTACGAAGGTGGATAAAAAATTTAAATATAGCCAAGTTTTTAAAAAATGGACTTAAAGTTGCCATACGATTTAAAATTAAATAAATTAAGAATGAATTTATAATTATAGCAAAAGTTCAAATAAGTTTTCAACTGACATATTCCCATTTTGTAGGCTATTGACACAAAACTATGGGGTAGGGCTAGCCTAGGTTTGCTGGGTGACATTTAGTGAATCTCTTCACTGAGTCTGTTTTCCCATATAAAATAAGGGGGCTAATTTCTAATGTCCAGTTCTAAAAGTATCTAATAAAAATAATAAAATACAATGAACTTAGACATTTAACCTGCAGAAAACAACTTTTACTTGAGCATTTCTAAGCATCTTTCACTGTTACTGTGTTCAACACATTCCTCTTAAATAGAAGTGTTCATAACTTCAATCTAAAAATGTTAATGGAGCTCTGGCTTATAAGAATTGATTAATGAAATGAGTATTCACCTATCCTTCACTTTTTAATTCAGATTTTAACATGTTACATTTAAAAAGTAGTACACCTATATACCAATCCACCACTGTCTTTATGTATATACAAACTAAATTTCTAATATATACATTTTTACACCTGTCTAGGCACTTACCAATTCAAAGAAATGCTAGTATAATAAGAAATATTTGGTCTTTGACCCTTGTTCCTAGCACAGAGCACCTAAAACCTTTGGAATTTCCTGGGTGACAGAAATATCTTTTGTTACACATAACAAGCCTCTCTTGCAATCACACCAGAGTTTATGTTAATGACGTGAGTTAGAGTGGGGTCCCTAAAGAGCCTCAGGATGGGGCTGGTCACCAGAAGGACTAAGTGATTAGAGTGTGGGAACTTCCAGCCCTCTTCCCCAGATAGGGAAGGGGAGGGTTGGAGATGGAGCTCTATAAAAACTCTTTAACAACTAGATTCTGGGAGGTTCTGAACACAATGTAAAGTGCTAGGAGGGTAGGACACCCGAAGCGGGTATGGAAGCTCCACGCATCTCTTCCACTTGGCTGTTCCTGAGTTGTACCCTTCATAATAAGCTAGTAAATGAACGAAAGTATTTTCCTGAGCTCTATGAGCCATTCTAGCAAATTATCTAATCTGAGGAGGAGGTCGTGGGAATCCCTAATTTATAGCTAGTCCACAAGAAGTATGAGTGGCCCAGGACTTCTGACTGTCATCTAAAGTGGAGGCAGTCTCGCTGGACTGAGACTTTAACCTGCGGGGTTGGTGCTAACTCTAGATAGTGTCATAATTGAATGGAATTGTTGGACACCCAGTTTTTGTGTTGGAGAATTGTTTGTTGGTTGGGGAACACATCACAAGAATTAAATCAGCCTTATGTCTTCACTCTGTGTACATGGACTGGGTCTCCTACAAAGTAACTACTGTACAAGCATTTCAGCAAATTAATTCAATTTTCTCTGAGTGGAAACCTGGGCAGCACTGACAAAGGAAATCATCTGCATGTTGAAAATACAGCACTCCAACTCATTATTATTAAAATCTTAATGGTCCCCACATCTCCACCTTATTGGCTGAAGTATAATTACAGTTGACAGTTTAAAAATATCTATTGTAATACTTTCTGATATAATGAAAATATCTGTCATAATATTTCATGACACAACGCATATTGTATTACCATCCTGACATCTAGGATAAGAAATATAAAACACTATTTTAAATACAGTTGTTTTAATATGATTCACCTATATATGATCATAGGTGACAACTACAAATTAAAAACCAATTATTTAATATTTTAATAAGTGCTACCTAAACAATTTTAGCTAAAAATATAGCAAATTCCCTAAAAATTCTCACTTTGAGTGTTTATAAGAAAGTATGGCCTCACTGATTAAACTACCAAGTAGGTAAGATCCTTTGAGAATTTTTGACTAACTATGAACAATTAAGTAGGGTCCAAAGAAGATCTGTTTGCTGTTTTTGTTTTAATTCTGGGGTAGGGATACTGTAGCAAACAGTGCTGCAATGAACTTACTTCATTGTTTTTCATCCTCTTCAGAATTTGAAGTAATTTTTTAAATACATATAAATCTCTTAAATGTACTGAACTACTAAAGCAAAAATTTTTAATATTTGAAAGGCAATATGCACATAAAAATAACTGAAAAATAACAAAATTGCTTTCACTGCTCTCAGAGCCTTTAGATCTTAACACAAAAGCTCCAGTTTAAAAATTGCTGTTTTTGTTTTAATTCTGGGGTAGGGATACTGTAGCAAACAGTGCTGCAATGAACTTCCTTCATTGTTTTTCATCCTCTTCAGAATTTGAAGTAATTTTTTTAATACATATAAATCTCTTAAATGTACTGAACTAATAAAGCAAAAATTTTTAATATTTGAAAGGCAACATGCACATAAAAATAACTGAAAAATAACAAAATTGCTTTCACTGCTCTCAGAGCCTTTAGATCTTAACACAAAAGCTCCAGTTTAAAAGCAATTTGTCAATTATTCAAATGTTTCTGCATAAAATATATAAGATTTTTTTCATTCAGTATGCATTAAAGAATATGAGCTTTCAGTTAAAATAATCTTTTCCTCATTTTCTAAAGTACACCCAAATTCAGAGTGGGGTTTTAGAATTGCAGATTTGGGATACAAAAAGCAATCCAGAAAAGATTTACAGTATGCATTAAAGAATATGAGCTTTCAGTTAAAATAATCTTTTCCTCATTTTCTAAAGTATACCCAAATTCAGAGTGGGGTTTTAGAATTGCAGATTTGGGATACAAAAAGCAATCCAGAAAAGATTTATTAAATGTATATCAAGAGCCTAAATCTCATTCATTCATCATTAGAGCTAAAGGGGAAACTGAAGAGCAATAATTATTCAAATTAATAATATAGCCCTATTAAGCAAATAATATAAAAACTTACAAAATGGGAAAAAGATTATTTGCACTGTAAAATGATAATTTGATTGTCAAAAGTAATCACTTATTATGGTTTTCCAAAGATGAGATTTCTTGATGCTTTTAAAATGATCCAACAAAATAATTCATGATACCCACTACAGATCAGCAGGCATTTCATAAATTAAGTTATTCAGAGCTCAGTGACACAGATGTGGCTTCATGAGAGCACTAACTGAAAACACACTACCTTTATTTAAAGGAAAATTATATTTGGTTTTCCCCCAAAGTAAAGGCTTTATTAATATTCATTGATGTTAGCAAAACAAACAAAAACTGTAAAAAAGGGAAAAAAACACTTTAGATGAGCTCCTGATTAAACATACATTTCTTTATCTCCATTATCCCCCCAAAGACACAAAGACAGTAATAATTAGGAAGCAAATTACAGCTGATGATAACAATGTTAACTGGCTTAGACAAAAACTAAAGGAAACAAATCTAAGACCCCTGGAAGAGAAGACAAGAAAAAGTTCAGACAATAGTCTGCCTCCCAGGCCTCCAGAGATACTGTCTTTTCTTTCTTCTCTACTACTCAAGAGTCTTCGGCTAGGGAAAATGGAATAATCACCACTCCCCAGTCTCTGAGTATGATGCCCTTCTAATAAATTTAAGAAAATATTTTAGTGTGATGTTTGTTCAGGGTGGTGAAACAGGGTTAGAATAAACATCATCAGAGTAGAAGGTACTAAGGAGACTAAGTGCTGCTCCTTTCTTGTTCTAGGTCTCCCACGAACCAACCGCAACAAGCCCTCTGCCAGGCACCCCACGGCTGCGCACACTGTGGCCACCGATTCCTCACCATTCTAGGAGCTGGCACCAGCACTAGTAATTCTGCACACTGCCGTTCGTTTTCCTCTTTTATTTCCGTCTTTCCTGCCCTTTTGGTCTCACACCCTTTTCCCACACTAGGCTTCCTTAACAAGAAAACCCAAGTCCTGACTAATCATAGTGTATTTTAAACTAATAATTACTATTAGCACTTGTTATATTCCAGAAACTGAACTAATACTTTTTTAAACTAATACATTTACATGCACTATCTCATTTAATTTTCACATCAACCCTGAGAAAGACACATTATTTTACAAATAAAGCAAATTAAACAGTTTAAAAAAAAAACCCTACCCTATAAAATTGAAGTGCTGAAATTCAAACTTAGACCTGCATCCCCATGGCAGACTGCCTTTATCAACCACAATAGAAGTCTTCTAGGTCTCTGACTTGTCTAATGCCAAATGAGTTTTTCCTTCTTGGTTAATTCTACATCAGAAAACTGAGGATGCCAGGAAGTTCCAGGTAACCAAGGTTTTACCTTACTAAGCTATGTCAGCTAATACCAAGGGAAATGTGCATGTGCTTTAGAATGGTTACTTTCCACACACTATAAGTAACTACACTTCCAGATACACTATCATCCACTTTAGTACATGAATCAACTCAGACACACATCATGGCACTACAGGTAGAGACAGTTCCCTCTATGTGAGGTTATTTGGGCCACGTAGTTCCAAGGACTTCGCTTTTATTAGAGCTATGATTTATTCAGCTGAGCAGATCAGCTCAGATGGGAAGAAATAAACAGCACAAAACACCAATGGCTTTCTAAGATCTATGCAGTTGTCTTTGCCTTTATTGTGTAGGTAATACAAAAACTGCAAGCACATTCTGTACACTATGTCCCTCCTCAGTGACCAGGCCCTGTGGGATGTATTAGGGATACAAAACAGAGAGACCACAGGAGGCATCCTGCCCTCATGGGACTTATTGGGGAGGACAGACCAGAAACAAGTAAACAAAATAATTATAGACAGTAATAAATGTTACAAAGGAAACATACAAGTTGATTACTTGGGATTACTGAAGGAGCTTTAAAGTAGTGAAGTCAGGGAAGGCTTCTCTGAGGTGGTGACATTGGCATTAAAATCTGAAAATGAACTGACCCCAGGAGAAGGCACTGAAGAACACTGTAGATAGAACTACCCATCGCAGGTGGGGAAACTGGAAGCAGCTTAGAATGCTGAACTCTGCGGTAAGGTAGAGCGGGCTGTTTAAGATGAGGAGCAGAACTGGCAGAAATGAAGGAACATTGCAGAACTAGGCAAAAATCTTGCAGCCAATGGTAAAGAGGCTGGATTTTACTTTAAATAAAATATTACTCACTATAACTCTGTCACACGGATTATTATCCCCACTTCAGGGTCACATGCTAGTAAATGCATGCTCTACCACCTACAAACTGTCCTCTGTGTGCGATGTGGGAACTGAAATCTTAAATGACTTTATCTGCTCGTCTGTTCTTGAAATAGCAAGAAGACCAACAGCCACCTAAAAACAATTGTCCCGATTAAGTAAAATGTAATGTTTGTGCGAATTATCAATGAAAACCCTGAAGTCAGTTTAAGTAGAGTGCCCTCAGTCCTAAAGCCTTGACTACTTATTAGCCAAACCAACATGCTAAACAGCATAATAAATTACCCATAAAAACATTAATAATAATTGTACTTTCAATACAATATAAAACATGTCCCATTGTTGTTTCTCTTTTAATATTAGACAATTATTTTGATCAATATAAGAAAGTTTCCCCATTTTATGACATATACTGGTATTAGAAATTTCTCCCTTGTGAAAGAAATAAGTTGACAAAAGTACTGAGACACCACAAATTTAAGTGCCATTTCCAGAATTGCAAGAGGTCAGGGATAAGGATAGAAAACCAAAATAGAGGAATTTCATTTCCTATAAAGGATGCAACAAACAGAGAACAGCAAAAGGTGATCTTCTTAGCTGTAGATCATTTACTTACCTATCATTATTAAGCATTACTTACCCACTCCTATATGCAACCATTAGCTATACTAGATTATAAATAACATGGGATATCTGACCTCTTACCTCTTCCAAAACATGCGTGTGTGTGTGTGTAAGCATTACTTACCCACTCCTATATGCAACCATTAGCTATACTAGATTATAAATAACATGGGGTATCTGACCTCTTACCTCTTCCAAAACATGCGTGTGTGTGTGTGTGTGTGTGTGTGTGTGTCATTCCATTTCTTATGACCGCATATTTTTAAGAGAGAGTAACTGTAATGGCCAAAAGCTCAGAAATGGACAAAACATTTCCCCCTTTTTCAGAGTATAAATGCCCCTTGACTTATAATGAGGTTAGATCTCAATAAACCCATCAAAAGTTGAAAATACTATAAGTGGAAAGTATATTTTTGACTTGCAATATTTTCAACTTACGATGGGTTTATCCAGACATAAATTGAGGAGCATGCTAAATGTGTATTGCTTTTGCACCACCCACCATCATAACATTGAAAAATTGTTAAGTCAGACCATCATTAAGTCAGGGACCATCTATATATTGACTTTTAAAATAACATCACAAATTACTTCTATTAGCAAAACAAAAGACACTATAACACAAAAGTTTCCTGAAAACCAGCCACGATGGACAAATCTAATAGGATTTTCTCTTAGGAGTAAAGTTATAAAACAAGACAGTCAATACTTGCTTTCTGTTCCCCAAATAGAAGGCTATTAAAAAGAATACCTCTTCAGTTCTATAGTAAGACTGAAAAAACACAAGGGAAGGTGAGATGACTAGGAATCCAGTCAGTACAGCAGAGCTTCTCCACCCAATACCCAGTCAGTGGCACCCAAATCCCTTCCCTGCCACTCCCTGCAGGTGGCCTGCCAAGAGAGCTCTGTCAGGTGCGGCCCAAGGGTGTGCACTTGTGTGGGGGCAGTGTTAAGGCCTGCCTGTCTTCCACTATAAGAAAGGAAAGGGGCAAGGCCTTGTACTTGTATTTTAAAAGAAAGTAATAAAGGCAAAAAGAGAAAAAGTGTTTCAAAAGAGATGCTGAATGTAGCTTAAAAAGACTCCACTTTCCACAAAGAGGAAAGCACTTGCCAAACTCCAGATAGTGAGATCTTCTAAGAATTCTTAACGACTCCACTGTCCATGAGCCAGCTTCCTCCAGGGCAATAAGAAAAAATTAGGGAGCGTGTTGGAGCCAGAGGGTTAAGGCTACATATTTCATTTAGAACATTTAGTACAGGGATGGACCCTCAACTTTACCATATTCATGCACGCAGGACTGAGGAGAAATCAAAAAGCACAGGGGAAAATATCTCAGACTTCTCTTTTCGGGTTTTATCTGTGAAACCTGGTAAACAATGCCATTCGTGTTTTTAAATAACGCTGACTCTCCACAGCATTAAATATCCCACTTAAAATTCATACATTCAAGTAAGCTAAGTGGATTTCATGTTGTGGGAGTTGGTGGGTTTTAAAAAAGTCAATATAAATCGCTGCCTACTACAGCAAAGAAATATGTCAGTAGAACATGTAATCCTGAAGTAGAAAGAAGATTACTTTTGTTTGATTACCAATGTATCTTTATTCCAAGGAACAGAGTAAATTAAAAACGTGTTAGGGAAACGTTTCATGTTTTAATTCATGTTATTACTGTAATTAGTATGTTTTCCGTCTCATGCAGTAGTAGCATCTTGCCTTATCCAAGGAGATGTTCAAGAAACATTGGCTGAACTGAATTCAACATTACGTATTTCACTACTGGAAGCTTCAGTTCTACCATATATTCCCACCTGGCCCTTAATTCCAAGAAATGGGGATGGAAGCCCCAAATTTCACATTCCGACTAAATGTTCAGTTGGCACGCACATTACTGCACACCTTCCAAGTTTTGTGCCAGGACCTGCCGCTGAGAAAAGTCAGTGGTTCTGCTCCATACGAGCCACAGTGGTGTACCTGAAGTTGCCAACTCCTGCAGCACACTGAACATGAGGCCGGTCTCGGTTCCAGGGGCATTTTAAAATCCACCGTCCTACACCCCCCACATCCGTGTAAGTCAATTACTATCCGGAAGCACCTCCACACGTAGAGCGGACCAGCGTCCCGAGCAGCACTTCAAACATCGCCCCCAAGGCGACCTCACTGTGGGGCGAGGGTGGCGAGGACGCGTAGCCGCCCGAGTCCCCTCTCGTCCCGGCGTCGCGGCCTCCCGCCAGCCGCCTCGCCGCGTCCCTGCACCCCGAGCCCGAGGGGGTCCGAGCCGGGACCGAGGTGAGGGGGGGCCGAGCCGCCCAGG
>NW_007726297.1:443713-444450 GCF_000696425.1 Galeopterus variegatus | reverse complement strand
CCTGGAGCCGGCGTCCTGGAGCCGGCGTGGGGCTTTGGGGCAGGGGGGTCGTAGGGAGGGCTGGGCTCGGGGTCGGAGCGGGGCTGGGGGTGGAGGTGCCAACCGCTCTCTCCGCCCGGCACCGCTCCGCGCCTGCCCGCTGGAGGCCCGCCCTTCGGCGCCCAGCCGCTCCTCCTGCTAGTTCTTGCTTTTTTGTGCCTGTCCTCTCGGGGTGGCCATGGCTAACGCGGAGAGAAAACTCTCCTCGGCTCTCTGGCCCTGCGGCTGGCGGCAGGACCCCCGCACTGCCCAGGTCCGCTCAGCTCACGCGGGACCCCGGCCTGGTCCCCGCAGGAGGGGGAGACCGATGACAGCCGTGCACGCAAGCGGTACATAGCCACAAGTGGGGAAGCCCCTCCCCACACCTTCTCTAGCTGAATCGTGAACATTGCTTTAAAAAAAAAAAAAAAAAAAAAAACTTCTTGTTTCAAGCCGTCCACTTTTCCATTTAGTCATTTTTAGTAGGGTATTATAACTATTGTTTGTTTCCTGAATTCCGAGGTAGTCTAATAATATAAAGTTGAGTGTTGGTGACTTGACTCATTTCTTTAGAAATTAGCCGAATGTGCTACTGATGTGTAGTTGTCACAGAAAATTGGATTTCTGTCCAGAAGACCCAACAGGAAAATTTTTATTTCTCTTTTGATGAAAAGCGATTAAAGATGAATATCATTAATACCTCAATAAATCTAAGAGGA
>NW_007726297.1:442146-443637 GCF_000696425.1 Galeopterus variegatus | reverse complement strand
AATTTAAATGTGACTCAATTCTCAAATATCTATTTACAATGAATAGTATACTGTAGATTGAAATAGAATTGTCAGAGAGGTTAGTGGTAATAACAAGCAATAATTACAAATGAGGAAACTTTTCAGTCCTTCCACCTGGGGATGTCAGTTATTTGATCCGAAAAAGACAAAAAGCAGGACCCTGTGCAGCAAGGGTTAGTCAGCTGGAACACGGTGCAGGATGGGCGGAGCTGACTCTTCCAGGAGATGTTTGATTTCATGATCAAGCCCCTGGGCTCTGACAGAGCTGGACCAGCAGCACAGCTTTGACAGTTCAAATAGCTGTGTGACCTTAAGCAAGTTTCTCAGTTTTAACCTCGGTTTCTACTTTTGTGAAAGGGGAGTGGAAGGCTTCTAATTTTAGCTATGTGAAATAGTTGTGAAGATTACATGAGATGATGCACAAAAACCATTGGGGCCTGGTCCACAATGATTATTATTACTAGGTTATGTACTTTTGGCACTGCATTAAGCTCTTTTGTATATATTATGTCCTTTCATTTTAACAATAATCCTATAAGGTCAGTATTACCATAATCACCACATTATAGATGGGGAAACTGAGGCTTCTACTGTATAAGTAGTAAAGCACTTTCCCAAAGTCACACAGCTACTATGGGGCAGAGCTGGAATTTAGACTTAGGTGTCTGTGACTCCAGAATATGAACTCTTAGTCGCCAAATTAAAATAATAGTGATAACAATATTAATGATGTAGCAGCAACTTTAGTGTAGAGATACTAGTGTCTAAATATACTATTCAATCTCCATGCTTGGCTGAATTCCAAACATCTCTTGGCTGTAGACATGTGTTCTTGGCTGTCTACCTTCCAACCCTTCTTTCTATTGACAACTCAACCTCCCTTTTGGGGGAAAGCTTGTCTTTGCTCTACCTACACCCAGCACAACTAAGATATATACACCTGAGACTCACCTAATTAAACTCTTGCCCAGGACTCTTACTCTTAAGCAAGCAGTGCAATCATGGAGGGCGCATGGGAGAGAAAAGGGGTCACACCAACTCTCACAGGGTACCTGCGCCAAATTATCTTGGTGCCAGCTCCCAATGGCTGAACAAATCCTTGTTGTGCTCAAGATACCCAATTTCTGTTGTTTGCAACCACAAACATAATGCCTGATAGATACACTTGCTAAAAAATGGCAAAGGGTCATATTGAAAGTCTGTCCTCTTAGTAAGGACAAAAAGAGCATGGTTCTGCCACTTCCTCCTAGAGTGATATCTTACAGAGCCGGAACTACCCTTACTGATCATGCTCAACATCCTCGTTTTACAGATGAGGAAACAGTCCAACGTCCTCATTTTACAGAGGAGGAAACAGACCAAGAGATCACTGAGGTGACAAAGTTAAAAGTCGGGTCATGACTTGAACTGACATTGCCAGTTTCGAGTCCTGTTTGATTTCTAATGTTAAACATCTTCCGTTCTTCCAGA
>NW_007726297.1:438474-442042 GCF_000696425.1 Galeopterus variegatus | reverse complement strand
AAGCAAGCAGTGCAATCATGGAGGGCGCATGGGAGAGAAAAGGGGTCACACCAACTCTCACGGGGTGCCTGCGCAAATTATCTTGGTGCCAGCTCCCAATGGCTGAACAAATCCTTGTTGTGCTCAAGATACCCAATTTCTGTTGTTTGCAACCACAAACATCGCCTGATAGATACACTTGCTAAAAAATGGCAAAGGGTCATATTGAAAGTCTGTCCTCTTAGTAAGGACAAAAAGAGCATGGTTCTGCCACTTCCTCCTAGAGTGATATCTTACAGAGCCGGAACTACCCTTACTGATCATGCTCAACATCCTCGTTTTACAGATGAAGAAACAGTCCAACGTCCTCATTTTACAGAGGAGGAAACAGACCAAGAGATCACATGACTTTCCTGAGGTGACAAAGTTAAAAGTCGGGTCATGACTTGAACAGACATTGCCAGTTTCGAGTCCTGTTTGATTTCTAATGTTAAACATCTTCCGTTCTTCCAGAAGGGACAAGGAAAGGAGCCTTCACTTGAGAAAATTGGGTAGAAGCAGGGTGGGACCTAGTGAGCAGCCTTCCAACAGCCCCAACATCCCAGGTACGTACTCAATGCTAAAAGCACCCTCTGGGCCCCCAGGGAAAGCTGCAAAGGAAGCAAAACTGGACCCCTCCACTTCCCTTTCCCTTCCTATTATCCTTCCCTTCTGCTGCTGCTCCTGCCTTCTTGTCCTTGTGGTTAAAATGCTATCTACCCTCCGCTCATTCAAAGTTCCCTGGTATGGTACTTGTACTGGATTGAATATTGTCCCACAAAGATTCATGTCCTTCCCAGAACCTCAGAATTCACTTCGTTGAAAGTGGGGTCTTAACTAGCTATAGTTGGTTAAGTTGAGATGAGGTCACACTGGAGTAGGGTGGGTCCTTGCCCAATATGACTTTATAAAAGGAGAAGAGACACAGAGACAGACATGCCCAGAGGGAAGGTGATCTATAGACACACAGAGAGAAGAACACCATGAAAGCAGAGATTGGAGTGATATGTCTGCAAGCCAAGGAACACCAAGGATTGCTGCCAACACCAGAAGCTGGGAAGAGGCAAGGAAGGATTCTCTTTAGAGCCTTCAGAGAGAGCATAGCCCCGCTGACACCTTGATTTTGGAGTTCTATCCTCTAGAAGTGTGAAACAACACGTTTCTATTGTTTTAAGCCACCCAGTTTGTGGAACTTTGCTGTGGCAGCTCTAGGAAACTAACACAGTGCTCCTAGACCTGCCCACCCCTGCGTGCCTATTCCCTGTGATGAACTCACTGCAGACGCCTCCCAATCAAAGGTTCTCTTCAAGAGTTTTTCAATTTCTGGGGTGACCACAGATCCCAGTGTGCCCAGGACAGTACCAGGTTATAACTGTTATTTTGGCTCAACTGTTAATAGTTAAAATCATCCCAGTGAAGATAAGTTCCATGTTCACCCTACCTTCCACCTAAAGTGTAAAATAGTGACTCAGTGACCTGGCATTGCAAGCCCTCTGAGAGGTGAAGCGGTCCTCCTGCTCCAGCCTCACAGTCCACCACCTCCTTACCTTGCACTTGGCCAGGCCGGCCTGGGGAAGTCCAGCTCCAGACATTCCCCGCCGTGTGCCTTAACTCCTGCTTTTCTGTCTGCCTAGAATTTTCTTCCTTCTCTATCCCCACCCTCTGGTCATTTACCCATCATCAGTCAGGGTTTAGATCTGGCCCATCACAAATGATGTAATCCTATTTGGGAACCCACTTTGTGTTCAACCTATTTTAGAGTACACTCCACACTCTACCCCGAATTGCAATATTTCTGATCACTCCTCCTTTGAATGCAGATGTTTTGTCTTATTCATCTCTGTATTATATGCATTAGTGCCTTAATGATGATTTTTCACACACACAATATTCAAAAAATGTTTGATGAATAAATATGAACATTTTATTTCTCTCTCTCTCTCTCTCTCTCTCTTAAAACTCTTTTAAAGATCCACTTCAAGACATATGGGTGCCTGGTTTATTCTTTGTGAAGTGACAAATACCCACATTCCAGAGCTTAATTATTGAGGGAAAGTGTCTGTGCTATTTTAACCAGCATCTAGATTCTGCTAGATGGAAACATGCTAGTGTCAAACAAATGACATCTGCCACCCAGAACAATGAGCTTTAAGGATTTTTAAGACCCGGCAGAAAATGTGTGGTATTGTTTGCATGGATACCTGTTTGTTACTCAGAAAGGTAGCAATTCAGCAAAATATTGTTCCTACATGAGAGTCCGGGTACATCTGGCCCAGCTTGACGTTATTCTCTATTTTAGATCAAAGATTCCTACTTGCAGCTAATTAAAAGAAACACTTCACTCTTGCCTGCCCTCCCTATTCTAGGATTCAGAGCCCCCTCCAACTGCTTAGGTAGTCTCTCACTGTGTAATGTAATTCTATTGACTTAGTGCAAAAATCTAACAGATACCTATTATTGTGAGAAGGTGATGGCATGAATTTGCCACTTGTGGAAATGTAGGAGGTATGTTTTATAATAGAGAATAAAGTCATCTATAATTGCCCCCTATTAACCCAATAATGTGCAGAGAGCCAGAACTCCTGCAACCAGCTCAAGGCAGTCAAGAACTTCCACCATCACTGCTTTTTCTCCAGCAAGACTGCTGGTGCATTGAATCCCAGTTCTTAGAGTTCCCTTCTCTAGGACTGAGTGAGCTGTTAGCTCACCGTATTCTAAAGCCAGGAGCCCCCATCAGGGTTCGCATTTACAGAAAAAGTAAACTTCTTTTTTTTTTCCATTTTTGTGATGGGTAAGGGGTGTTGCCCGCATTTTGGCTTGGTGTCGCCCACACTGCGCTCAGCCAGTGAGCGCACCGGCCATCCCTATATAGGATCCGAACCCGCAGCAGGAGTGCCGCTGGGCTCCCAGCACCGCACTCTCCCGCGTGAGCAACAGGGTTGGCCCAGAAAAAGTAAACTTCCAACTGTGTTTGTGGTTTAAAGCATTAGGAAGGCCTGACAATTCAGAAAAAAGAAAAAAAAAGAAAAAACATTATACCTTCTAAGACCTGACTAAAATTCTATGTTAGAGCTTTGTTCCTTCAGATTTGGAATTATTAATTTACAAAAACCCACCCTAGGAGAAATACACTTTTAGTTATCATCAGTTGTTTATCACCTTGTGGTCATATATTGCTGTCGTATTATTTGGTTCTTGCATCATTTTTAACTTTTCATATCTTGATGTTCTGCAATTTACATAGGCAGTTTCATTTTAAGAGTTTTTTTTTTTTTTAAAAAGATGACCGGTAAGGGGATCTTAACCCTTGACTTGGTGTTGTCAGCACCACGCTCAGCCAGTGAGCGAACCGGCCATCCGTATATGGGATCCGAACCCGTGGCCTTGGTGTTATCAGCACCCCTTGGTGCTATCAGCACCGCACTCTCCCGAGTGAGCCATGGGCCGGCCCTCATTTTAAGAGTTTAATTGTAATTTAGATATTTACAATTCAATGTTTCTAAGGGAAAATGCGATGTTATAGATGATAATTTGATTTCTAGATTAGATC
>NW_007726297.1:437247-438169 GCF_000696425.1 Galeopterus variegatus | reverse complement strand
TTCAATGTTTCTAAGGGAAAATGCGATGTTATAGATGATAATTTGATTTCTAGATTAGATCCTCTACCCAATAAAAAGCTTATAATGCAGTTAAATTATACAACTAGAATGAGTGTTAAATATTTCTAGGCATCTAATACAGTGCATGTTGTGTACAAGTTATTCTAATGCAGTAGTGGTAGGCTCTTGAGAAAAAGCAGCATCTGGGAACCAGAGGGTCCTCTCAGAGATATTAACAGCTCAGCCTCGGCCCCCAGGGGGAAAGAGTTGGGAAGGCTTAGAGGGTGCAAGAGCTTCAACTAAATGAACTCCCTAGACTCAGGGCTGGCTTTCACTCTAAGGGGGGAAACGAAAGTAGGGGACACAGAATAGTCAAAGTTGAGAAGGAATTTTCCCTTTGGAGCCCCCGAATAAGTGTCATGTTAGGATGGGCCTTAATCCACTGACTGGTTCCTTATAAGAGGGAAATTTGAACAAAGATACATGGGAGAATTAGGTTGGAGTGATGCAGCTGCATGCCAAGGAACACCGAGAATTGCTGGCCACCACCAGAAGCTAGAAGGGGATACTTCCCCAGAGGTGTCCGAGGGACTGTGGCCCTGCCAACACCTTGATTCCAGACCTCTGGCCTCTGAAACTATGGGAGAATACATTTCTGTTGTTTTAAACCACCCAGTTGGTAATACTTTGTTAAGGCAGTCCTAGGAAACTAATATATGTAACTTACAAATATTATCTCATTCAAGAAGGCAGAAACCCGATCGTGTACACTGGTTATATGTGTGGAGCAAGACTGGGGCTTTCATACATTCAATATTCAACAAATGTTGAGCATCCACTATGTCCCAAGCATAGTCCTAGGTGCGGGAATAGTTGAACACATATTTATTGAGCATTCACTGTATTCCAGGCATAGTTCTTG
>NW_007726297.1:436041-437146 GCF_000696425.1 Galeopterus variegatus | reverse complement strand
GTGCGGGAATAGTTGAACACATATTTATTGAGCATTCACTGTATTCCAGGCATAGTTCTTGGTGTAGTAGATATGGGAATAAACAGGGAAGACAAGGTGCCTGTTCTTAAAGAGATTAATTTAGTGGGAATGTGGGAAGAGGGGAAGAGCCAACACTAATAATTAAGCAAATAAACAAAAAAATTCTAGATTACAATTCCTTCACGTGCTATGAAGGACATAAATAGGGTGATGAGGTAGATAGTAACTGGGGAAGCGTTTGGTGACCACAACTCGTTTACATGAGTTGATCAAGGAAGGTCTCTCTGAGGAAGTGACCTTTGTTCTGGAGCTCAAAGGATGAGGATGAGACTCCAGTGCAGAGATCTGGGCAGGGGAACATTCTAGGAAAGACTCTGAGGTGTGAAAGAATTTGACATGCTTGAGGTCAAAAGAAAATTGGCATTGCTGGAACCTGGTGAAAAGCAATGAGTAGATAGGAGACAAAGTCAGAAGGGAGGTAGAGGCCAACGCATTTCAGGCTTTATACGTAAGGTGTTTCAGTTTTATTCTAAGAGCAATGGAAAGTAACAAGTATTTTAACAATAGATAACGTAAAATAGTTTATATTTTTAAAAGATTTCTTTCATGGCTGAATCGAAAATGGATCTTAACAGGACAAGGTTGGAAGTAAGAAGAGGAGTTAGAAGCCCAGGTTAGAGGTGATGGTGGCTTGGATTACGGTAGGGGTCATGGAAGTAAAGTGAAAGGATTTTATTGGAGTTAAAAGTTTAGCAGGTGAGAACAACTAATTTAAGAGCAGAACAAAGGAGTTTTGGTGATTATAAAACTTATCCAGAAGTTCTTTGATACCCCCCTACATGTCTCCTCCATTTGAATTTTGGATGACTTATTCTGACTCACTTTTAACTGATAGAATGTTATGGAAGTGAAACTTCATGACTTCTGAGATTAGCTCATAAAAGGGGGTATAACTTCTGCTTTATTTGCTTGAACACTCTTTCTGGAGCCCTAAATCTACATGTAAGCAGTTCAATGGCCTCAGGCTGATGTGTTTTGAGGAAGCCCAAACTATATTTTAAAAGACACACACACACACACACAC
>NW_007726297.1:435011-435761 GCF_000696425.1 Galeopterus variegatus | reverse complement strand
TTGGTGATGGGATTACAAATTCAAAAATGCTGATGGGATTACAAATTGGTTCAACCACTGTAGAGAGTAACCTTGAAATATTTAGTAAATTTGAAGATGTAAATACTCTTTGACCAAGCAATTCCACTTCTAGATGTCTGCCATCAAGAAACTCTCATCTGTGAAAATGAGAAATGTTCAGTGAAGCACTGTTCATGTATTGAAAACCTCCAGACCACACAATGGGGGACAATGCAAATGTCAACAGTTGGATGATGGAATAAATTAAACTACTTATGTTCAGACAAAAAATGAGTGAACTAGATGATATGTATTGACATGGATATATATTAAAAACATTATTTATTGAAGTAAAGCTAGTTCCAGAAGGATACTTACAGCATGATGCCATATATGTAAAGTTTGAATCATTCAAACTAATAATATAAGTTTTTATGGGCAAATGCATATATAGACAAAATATGTAAACATGAATTAGAAGGATAAACACCAATTTCAAGATAGTTGATATCTTTGGGAACAAATGTAGGAAAATCAACAGAGAGACGGACAAAGGGGATTTCAACTGTCTGTAACATATTCTTCCTTAAAAAAAAAAAACACGAAAAACAAAAAACCTGAAGTAAAATGCAGCAAAATGTAAACATCTGTTAAATTTTGGTGGTAGGTAGGTATAGGGGTGTTCATTATATTAGTCTTTGTGTTTTTTCAGCATGTTTGAAATTTTTTTAAAATTTTACATGTGCATTC
>NW_007726297.1:379217-434736 GCF_000696425.1 Galeopterus variegatus | reverse complement strand
ACATGAATTAGAAGGATAAACACCAATTTCAAGATAGTTGATATCTTTGGGAACAAATGTAAGAAAATCAACAGAGAGACGGACAAAGGGGATTTCAACTGTCTGTAACATATTCTTCCTTAAAAAAAAAACCACAAAAAACAAAAAACCTGAAGTAAAATGCAGCAAAATGTAAACATCTGTTAAATTTTGGTGGTAGGTAGGTATAGGGGTGTTCATTTTATTAGTCTTTGTGTTTTTTCAGCATGTTTGAAATTTTTTTAAAATTTTACATGTGCATTCTGAAGTCAAATCTGAATTCAAAACTCCCTTCTTCACTGCTCCTGGTATACAAAAACCAGTTTTACTGCTAGAGAAGATATGAATTAGCAACCACCTACATAAGAACAGGAAAAGTCATATTTCTTTATTTTCTTTAAATCAGGTGAAATACAGCTCAGAGCTTTAATCTTACTGGATGGGCAGAAAATTCAACTTTTACTATTATTGAGAATAGATTGGCTTTCTTTCTCTAGGTTTATGTAAGATTCTGAGAGGCTAACGTGTTTCCTGGAGACCAAGGGCCCTCTCATCTTCTTCTCATTGTGATCTCTTTTGACATATCATCATTAAAGGCTAAGTGGTCCCTAAAGAGCAGGCTTGTAGGTGGGATTCTTTGTCATGTTGGGCACATGGGGTCCAGCCTCCTTTTGTTTTCCCGTTTGAAGTATCGCTCCTGTCTCCAGTCATTTCTCCTTTTGACCCTTTCTGTTTATGATCCCAGAGAATAGAGGATGCCTTTTCCCAACAGGGAAGGCTCTGGCCGGCCTGACTTGGATAATAAATGTCATCAGGGAAATGCAGTTCTCTGACTGACCAGGCTGGATCTTATTTCCACTCATGTCTGTGGAGCTAGGCATGGAGCAATACACTCAAACTGCAGGGAATGGGTTTCCCATAAAGAAAAGACGGCAGAGACATGGGGCAAGCCAAAAAATGGAAGCTCATTACAATGTTAAAGAAAACCAGAGCTGGACAAGAGTTAAAGGGGTAAAAACAGAATTTACTCATGAACTGTTGCAGTAGGGGAAGAGACCTCGGTGCAGAACTGGGCTCTATACCAAATACATCATAGACAAGTGGGTATTTATTGCCAAAGAGCAGGTCTGGGTCAGTGAATGGAAAATTACTAGAGGGAAAAATCAGGGTTAGGTGTATTCTGGCTAAACCTACTTGACATGATTCTTGCTGAAGGCAGGCCAGGGTGATCAGACTGGGGATGGTAGGGACAAGGAAATTGATCAGATATCCAGGATGGGAGCTCTTTCTAAACTGACTAAACAGGATGTTTGCCAAAACTGTATGATGCAGACCAACAAGAACCAAGAACATACAGTAAATGTTGAAGCCTAGAGGGTTTAGATGAGGCTGCCTAGAGTTAGGTTGAGGCGAGTCTTTGTCAACAGTCATAATAGGTGTCATATTGTAGGGTTACTGAGAGGACTAAATTATACAATGCACTTTGCACAGAGGTGGGCTTACAGTAAATCCTCAATAAATGTCAGCTATGATTATTTCTCTTTGTGGCCCTTACCATGATTATAATCATGTAATTATTTACATGTTTATTTGTTAAACATCTTTCTCTCCTGAGAGTTTTTAAAATCAAACAATAAGAGGTATCCTCATTCACTACTGTACCTTCAGTATCTAATAGTCTGCTGGCCACTCAGGGGGTGTTTAGCAACACATTGGTGAATAATGAACGGTTTATTGATGTCATCACATTTGTTTTTTAAGAAGTATACATCAAAATACTAATTTTGTGTGGAACCAAATGGATGGTAGAAAAAAAGACTAACAATAAATTTATTTTATAGTGTTTTCATTATTTCTGTTCAAAAATTGCCAGATGTGCTTAGTAAAATTATTGCCAATTTGTGAATGAGAATATGGATGAGTAATAACTTATTTGAAGATCATACATGGAACTAATTATATAACAGTCATTAAGTATGCCAAAGATTTGAGTATCTTATAATTTAGTCGCTCTTTAACAAACTTTACACCACGTTTTCAAATAGGATACTTTATTAGTCTGTTTCTGTTGCTTGTAACAGAATACCTGAAACTGGGTAATTTATAAAGAAACAATATTTATTGCTTACAGTTTTGGAGGCTGGGAAGTCCAGGGAACACATCTGGTGAAGTGACTTTGCAACAATGCAGGGGATCACATGGCAAGAAAGGTAGGGCAGAGAGAGAGAGAGACTCTCATGTAATGTCCTTTTAAAGCCCTCAGAACCATGCCCATGAACTAGGGCATGGTCCCTACAATCTAATCACCTCTTCAAGTCCCCACCTTTCAATTATCACAATAGAATTTCCCACCCTCAACAGTTACAGTGGGGATCAAGCTTTACTGACTTTGGAGAGCCATTCAATCCACTGCAGATACCTTTTCTTTACTTATTTCAGGTCATGTTTAAAGTCCCACTTAGAGGGACTGGCCAGTTAGCTCACTTGGTTAGAGTGTGGTGCTGAAAACACCATGGTCATATTGGCCAGCCACCAAAAAATAAATAAATGAATAAATAAATAAATAGTGAAGTCCCACTTAGAAAGGCTTCCAGATTGTGGCACATAAACAAGACTTTAGATTAGAAAGAGAACATACGTTCAAAGTTAACGACTTTTTAAACCTAATTGCTTATGTTAAAGAAAACTAGAAACTGACAGTAGTTCAAGTGGTGTCTTAGTTCATTCAGGCTGCTGTAACAAGATACCATTAACTGGGTGGCTTATAAACAACTGAAATTTTTTTCTCCAAGTTCTGGAGGCTGGAAGTCCAAGATTAAGGTGCTGGCAAATTCAGTGTCTGGTGAGGGCCCACTTTCTGGTTTGCTATGTCCTCACATGGCAGGAGTGAGGGAGCTCTCTGGGGTCAGTTTTACAAAAATATTAATCCCACTCATAAGGGCTCCTAAATGACCAATCACCTCCTAAAGCCCCTACCTCCTGACATCTCACATTGGGGATTAGGATTTCAGCATATGAACTTTGGGGGAGCACAGACAATCAGACCATAGCAAGTGGTAAAAACAGATTTTATTCAGGATCTATCCTAAGAGGAGAAAAGAGACCTCGGTATAGAACCAGGCTCAGTTCCAAATACAGCATGGATTCGTGAGGATTAACAGCCAAGAAGTAGGATGGGATCAGTGGATGGAAAGTTACTAAATTGAAACATCAGGAGTAGGGGAGGTTCTGGCTAAACTGACTCAATGGGATTCTTGCTGAAGGCAGGCCAGGGTAATCATACATCACCTGGGGACTGTGAAGGATGAGGAATTTGATCAGATATAGAGGGTGATCAGATATCCAGGGTGGGCAATTCTCTCTAAACTGACCTAAGAGGATTCCTGTTGACAATGGTCTGGCGAGGATGGGGCCTAGGGGACTGTGAAGGATGAGGAATTTGATCAGATATAGAGGGTGATCAGATATCCAGGGTGGGTAATTCTCTCTAAACTGACCTAAGAGGATTCCTGTTGACAATGGTCTGGCGAGGATGGGGCCTAGTTGACAAAAGAAATTGGAGGAGCCCCACTAAAGTGTGGTCAAGAAGAGAGTTTTTATCACTTACCAAAACCTTTTACTTGTCCACTGTTATTTTTTAGAGGATATTAACCCAAAAGTTGCAAACTATGAGAATGCCATAGGGAAAGAAAAATAATTCTTCTTTCAATCCTTATAGATTTTTAATTGACATGAACCCCTGACACAAAAGACAGACTAACAAGAGAAAAGCAAATGGAAGTTACTAATATGTATATTTTATACATACATGAGAGACACCCAGGGAATGAGTAGTTCTCGAGGTGACTTTGAATTCCAGCTTATACAGCATCTCTCATGAAGAACAGCACATTTTTGGAGAAGTGTCAAGACAGAGGAAAAGCACTTTGTGTCTCTAGGGGCAGCAAATTAGGGGAAGGCAAATAACTGGTAGATAAAAACTGGTTTGTAAGGTTTGTTCCTGTAGACTCTTCTGGTACCATCTCCAGGCTGATAAGAGTTCAAAGTCGCCTACAGTGATTAACCTTTGTTCTCCCTGGTTGTAGGGGGGAGGGCAGGGCAGAATACTTGTTGTCTTTGTACGTATATGTCCTGCTCTTAGGCAGATAGAGGGAGGGCAGAGAGCTTCCCTGTGTCTGCTTCTTCGTAATTGCCTTTAGCTCATCAATCCTTCATGTTTTGCGGTGGTGTATTCTGGCCTCCCACATTGTCAACATTTATTTCAGAGTAGTTGTCTTACGATTTACTATTCAGACACATTCTTGAAAATAAAACTAGTCACAGATTACGAAATACCTTAATCTGATGAAAGTCAGATTTATCTCATTAGAGAAAAAACTACTGTAAGGGCAGACACTGAGAACGGAATGATGTAGCGTTACATCTGAGTGAGCAACACAGAACACGTATATGAGATGTCAGTAGTGACACACAGGACTGCCCATCCCTGACTATTAAAGCACTTAGATTAAGAGGATCTAGGACTAATTTTACTCTCTTCTATGAACAGCAGACATATTTGAGAAGTATGATGTTTCTACTAAGTAAAGTTCCAGTCATTTAAGTGTCTTGTTGCATAACAATAATAAACATACCTTTGGAACTGGTATGTATAAATTTCCTATCCTGAGTCATAACTTACTAGTGGGGCCAAATGAGTTGGGATCAAAGGGCACTCTCTTTGCGAGAAGTGTTGTACAAGTGTTTTTAGTTAATGACTTTCCCGTCAGGATCCATTTTAATGTCCCCTTGGCTCAGAGTTTTGGCTGAGGTTGGGAAAAATAGGTGCTGAGTACCTTTATGTTAAGTACTCGACTGTCCGTGCCAGATGTGCAAAGGGGCTGCTTCAAAATCCTAGCTTCAGGGTACAAAAAAAAAACAAAAAGAAGCTGTGCCTCCCATCTTCCAATGAGGGAGAGATGGAGATGTTTCCTCCACATTTTACGCCATCTAATGAGAAGCTTCAAAAAAACCAGAGAGCTTGACCCAGGCCCTTGGTGTTTGAGTGGTGCAGGGCCTGATGGCAAACTGTCTCAGTCCCTTGCAATTGGCTTTCTCCCAACCTGCAATCGTCCCTCCTCCCACATGTGCAATAAGCCTTTTGAATTAAAGTCTCTCTTTACTAAGTCCGGATTTGTTTTTTATTTGCCAGGGCTTGGAGGGGCCAGGTGAGAGGGTGTCAGGCTGGATCACAGACCCCACTACGCAGTCCTGTACAGGTTGTGAGTCAGCTACGCAAAAGAAAAACCGAGCAGCCGCCAGCAAAGTGGACATGCTTTATTTCAGAGGGGAGCTCTGCAAGCCATTCAAAGCCATTGTCTTTTTTATATACCAAAGTACACAATTGCAGCAACGAGTCAAGGGGCACATGGGCTCACATGCGCACAAACATAACTTGTTTACAACAGATGTGCTGAATCATACGCAGCCAGATATGAGGCAAGAGGGTCTGACTATACTGACCCCATTTTCCTCACAGAGGGGCAGCAGACCAATTCATACCTGGGACCTGAGGGCAAGTTTGTGGGTCAGTGGACAGAGACACACCCTGAATCAAGAGTGCTGTAGGTGAGAGACCCCAGTAACGACTGGGTGCAGGAATGTCTTCAAAGAACTACAAGGCACCCCATAAGAAAAAAAAATCAGCATTGGGAATCTGCTCCATTGAGCTCGCCAACACCAGATGAGAACTCTGTCACTGGTGAGAACTTCCTGCCCATATCTTTTTTTTCTCTTATGCTAGTATGTCTCAAAACAGTAGCTGGAAAATGTGGGTAGAGGGAGAAAATGGCCAAGAAGCTGAGCACAATCCTATTTCCACACCTGAAGCCCTTAGTGCTAAAGAAGAGAGAGACATTTTATATTGGATGACAGTTTGACTTTTGATATTACAGTGCACTGGACTTTAAAACCTAGGAGTAATAAGACAATTTTTTACCACCTGATAGTGTCTGGAAAAGCAAAGGGAGTCATCAGAGATTTCATTTAGAGGTGAGGACATTTATGTCCACAGAATGGTTTTGATGGGACAGTGTTGGAAAAGAATAATCTTTCTCAACAAGTGTCTGAGTGTACATATGGGAATTTCATTGTACCACATATCATCAACAATTTTCTTTTTGGTTAAAATGAGAAAAAAAGAAAAGTGAATATATTAATCATAAGATGAAAATCAAGCTTTTTTTTCATTTATCAAATATATATTGTCTACTTTATATTGGGCACTGGGGATACACAGCCATGTTTTCTTGGACTTCATGGGAGATGATTATGATGGTTAATTTTATGTGTCAACTTGATGGGGCCCAGGGGTGCAAACGTTACTCTGGGTGTGTCTGTGAAGGTGTTTCTGGATAAGAGTAACATTTGAATTTGTAGACTGAGTAAAGCAGATTGCTCTTCTTGACGTGGGTAGGCATCATCCAATTAATTAAAGACCTGAATAGAACAAAAAAGTTCAGTAAGAGGAAACTATTGATGTCTGACTGCTGAGGTAGTTTTGTTTTATTTTGGTTTTTTCTGCCTTCAGACTTGGACTTGAACTGAAACATTGGCTACTTCTAGGTCTTGAACCTACCGGACTGAAACTTACCACCAACAGCTCTCCAGGATCTCAGGCCTCTGGGCTTGGACTGGAACTACACCATCAGCTTTCTTAGGTCTCCAGCTTGCCAACCATAGATTTTGGAACTTGCAAGCTTCCACAATTGCATGAGCCATTTCCTTATTTCATATGTGTATATATGTACACACACACACGTATACAAACATACATACACATACATACACATGCATGAGGGGACTTCAAAAAGTTCATGGAAAGATGCATATTATCTTTCAGTTCTATTTTTCCATGAACTTTTTGAAGTACACTCATACACACACACACACACACACACACACACACCATCCTATTGGTTCTGTTTCTTTTGAGAACCCTGGCTAATACAATGACACTATCCTAAAAATAACACAAATAAATGTGGGTGGGAAGTGATATAAAAGGATATAATAGTCAGACTTAACCTAGTCAGAGAAGTCTATTCTAAAGAGATAAATATCAATCTGGCTTCAGACTGGAAAACATATTGAGAGGAGACAAGAGCAGAAGCAGAAAGTTAAGAGTCACTGCATGAGTAACGAGTGCAGGCGAGATGATTATTACTTGAACAAACGTGGTTATTATTGGTTTGGAAGAAGATGGGTTTGGAAGATATTTACTACGCTGCATTGTGGTGCGGTTATGGAGTAGACGTTGGGGGTGGGAGAGAGAAGAGGTAAGGATGACTATTGGGTTTCACACATGTGTAACTGGTGCATGGTGGTCTCCTTGAGAAAGGGGATACTGGCATTTTAGGGCTAAATATTATGATTTGGTTGAGTTTACTTTCCTCTGCCATATCTAGGTGAAAAGTTAAATATGCAGTTGATTAGACTGAATAAAATATATAATAATGAGTGTAATATGCTGTTTTTGTTCTAATAATATCAATTAATGGGAAAGATAATTGATATTCTGACTGAAAATGCTTAGTTGTGAAAAGAGGAAAAGCGAGAATGAAGGAAAGTTACAAATTATAATAATAGGTCGTAGTTACCACATACTTCACATGTTAAATCAGTGAATATGTTACACTCCACGCTATGAGATCTAAGTATTATTATTATCCCCATTGGGTAGCCAGACCTTCAAGATGGTCCTCAGTGATCCCCACCTCCTAGTATTCATGGTCTTGTGTCATCCCCTCCCTCAGTAAAGAGAGCTGATTGATGTAACCAACAGGGTATTACAGAAGTGACAGGGTGTGACTACAGAGGCCAGATCCTAAGAAACACTGTAGCTCCCATCTTGCTTCCCTGAATTGCTCACTCTAGAGGAAGCCAGTCACAGTCTTGTGAGGAGACCCAAGCAGCCCATGAAGAAACCAGTGTGGGCAGGAACTGAGACCTCTTACCAACAAGCACCACATTCATGAGCCACCATGCAAACCCTAGCCCCAGACAACCCTTTAAACAACTGCAGTTCAGCTCACACCTTGACCTCATGAGAGTCCCCAAACCAGAACCACCCAGGTTAGCTGCTTCTAAATTCATGACCCAAGTAAACTGTGAGATAATACGTGCTTATTGTTTTCAACCACTATATTCTGGGGTTGTTTGTTATGCAGTAGTAGATAGCTAATACACATCATTTTACGGATGAAGAAAATAAGTGACAGGTTGAAAACTTTGCCCAGTATCATTCAGCTAAAAGTAGCAAAAACAGGATTTGAATGTACATCATTTGACTTAGCACCCCTTGTCAACCACTATGCATCTACTACTTAAAGAAAATGAGGCATGATGTTCAGCCTGGGGAATGAACAGAATTTCCAAGTGGCCAGTAGATACATGAGTATGCCCATTTGTAGTATTTCATTTCATTTTATTTTATTTTCAGAATTTTAAATAGAGTTTATTCTTTAGAGCAGTTTAGGTTCTCAGCAAAATTGAGCAGAATGTACCTATTATTATTTTTTGCCATCAAGCCTTTGTATGTATCAGGACTTATTCGGAAATTGATAATAATTGAACATTTCATAATAATGATTCCTTTTATTCTTTTCATGAAAAGTTTTTTTTGGTGGGGAAATCAGATTTTTCTTACCAATTTACCTCCCTTCTCTGCTAATATTAACCTGGATTATTAAAAATTAATTGATAATAGACTGGATGTTTAATTTAAATAACCTAATGAAGTATTAACACTTTAAGCAAACAACATTCAACATTCACTTGTGAGGGTTCAAAATATATAAACTGCTTAACCTTTTAGCCCCATGTCCTCATGAAGAGAAACCCCACACCCTGACTGTGTTCTGGTTCTCATCTGTCTGCCAGTTTTCCCTTCACTGTTGACATCAGAATAATTCCCTGTCATGTTCATGATAACCATGTTTGGCAGGGAAGAAATAATCTAACAATTACATGAAAAAGGGGGGTGGCAAGCCAGTATTTAATGCTGTCTCATCCTTAAACCTTATGATCAAGAGGAGTTGGGAATAACTTATAGCTTTATATTAATAATTATCACAACAAATAAATGCCAAGTTGGCCACCTGGGATCCTCTCTCCTCTCTCTCTCTCTTCATTACCCCTAGATTGTCACTGTGAAAAAGTATGACCTCAAATGAAGACCAGAAGTAGAATGGGCTGTGCACCAATTTAAGAGAAGCACTTAGCAAAAGACTATTCTTCCTTATTTAAGGAAATAAATAAATCCCTGTCCATAAATACCTATTTGAAGATTACATTTTCATTGGCATAGAGTGTATACTTCATTATAATAGCAAACTAACATCTATTAGAAGTGATCGGTAAACAATTTTTCACCAGGAGCTTCTGGAATAGTTTTCTAGCATATACTCCCTTGAAAATATTGCTGCTTCTGCATAAACTCAGAAAAAAATCTGGCAACCCCAGTATTCAACTTGAGTAGATATAGCAACAAAGAGAGACCTAGGGAGCTATTAAGGAAACAGTGCAATTCAAATTTCCTTCTGTCATTGACTATTTTCAGGTTCAATTTTGTTTGCAGACAATTCTACAGGGGCTTGTGGAGCGAACAACCACAGCCCCATGACTTAGCTGTCCTTTTCAGAGGGATGTCTCACTGGATTCCTGACAAGTTATCACTGGAAATACAGTACCTCTCAACTGAGTTGCTGGTAAGTGTTGAGTGGCATGCAGATAAACATTTTATTTTCAGAAAATGGCTGAAATACATTTAGTCTTTATTGCTGGATGGTGCAGAACAACAGGCCTAACTTTTAGGCAGAACAAGGGTAGGCCAGCACGTGCATAGAAGTTAATGAATCAGACAAGTATAGATCTGAATAGAAGATTCTCACCTTGGCCCACAGGTTGTCAATCTTAGTTATATTTACAGAATTCTATTATTAAGTGGTAAACTTTTCCATAAAATCAGCAAATGTCTTTTTTTAAAACAATAAATGTGTGTGCTTCTGGAAGGGGACCATTTTAGTTTAGACTGATCACTTGTGCTGCTTATTCTCAGTTTCCTGCTCAAATCCATCCTCCACCCATCTCTGCTTTATTCTAGGAGGCTGTCATCTACAGATGGATCACCTAGGGCTTCCTTGTTTGCTGGTGTCCAGTTGGGTCCAGTAATGTTAGTAAACAGTATATAATGGAAGATCTGGAGCAGAAAGAATTCAGGGTGTTTGAGTCCCTTCACTGCCTCCTTGCTGGGTGCAGTTTGGACAGAGGCTACCTGCCTTGGCTCTAGGTTGTGTTGAGATCCCCCTCTGCAGCTCCTCCATTGATCACTGGTGCTGTTCCCTCTACCTGCCACTGGGCTTCTGGGTGGTAATGGCTTCCCACTGTTGCTAGTTCATGGGTGCTTCATTATCTCTTGTTAGTTTCCTCAATTCTGTTCGCCACTCTGTGTAGGGTTCCTTTCTTAAGCTTTCTTTGGTTAAACCCTTTGGGCCTGCACCATTTCTTTATATAGTATACTAGTGGATGCAATTCAAGTTTGTACCTTGGGTGTGTTTTATTGGAACATAGTATTTAGAATCATGCTGTTATTCCATTTCCTGGTTGATCCCTAAGCACACTCTGGTGGCCTGGCAATGTGCTAACTTGCCTAGGCTGGACAACATTGCCCAGGATTCTGTTCCCTCTATGTTTCTAGTTAGGGTAGGTCACAAAGACATTTGAAAAGAGGAAGTAGAGCAACTCAGGCTCAGAAGATCCTTGGAGAGGCACCAGGTATTGTGATAGCTTCTGCATGTTGTCACCTACCTCCTGGCTCACCTCATTGGTGGGGGCAGTACCTAAGTCTACAGCTTCTCTATCATCCCCAGATCCTCCTTTAGCTTCTTTGCTGCCTGGGCCAGGTGTGTGCTTAGCTCTAAAATGAAAAGTGCCAGCTTCTCTTGCAGGACTCTTTCATTATCGACATTGGAAGTAATGAGAGTCACCAGGTTCCAGTCTATCTTTGTGGGCTCCCCTCATGCCATGGGTTCCATATTCCTTTATTTTCCTTCACTTTCAATCCATCTTCCCTTCCTGCCTGTGGCTCTTCAGCCTGAAGGTCAAGCACCAGACAGAAAGATGACAGCTTTGCAGAGACTATCTAACCAGTTCCCATGACTGTGTGAGGCCAATTCTTATAATAACAACATTTGTATAATGAAGAATATATAGAGTGGTTCTGAGTCTCCCATCAAGTCCTGACATGCTTACACCACCATTGTTTTTTCTTCCCATATGAACATTAGATGTTTAAATACTTTCTTTTATTTGTCTGTCTTCTTTATTAATGTCATTTCAACTATGATTTCAGAGCCTTATTAGCTTTTGAAATATCTTAGAAATAACACTCTGAAATTGGATTCTCTTTGAGAACATAATTAACTAATTAATGTCAATCTGGATGCCTATTTTGAGGTCATTAGCATCCCCACAGAGGCTGTGATTTGAAAATTAAACTAAAATTCAAATTACCTATTTTTTGTTATTTCTGAAACTATCATGTGATAGTGATTAGGTTTTTGTGAAAATATTTAAAGAGCATTAATGTATAGTTTTAAATGACCTGTGTATTTTAATTATCCATGTTAATCCCATTCTTTCTCTCTCCTATTTGTTCTCTTTAGTTATATAGATGTCTATAATGGTCAGAAAATGGCTGTTATCTATTATTTTATTAACCTATTCCTAGTAAGCAATCTCCTTCCATTCCAGTGTTTATGAGTGGAAAATAAAGACCTTCTTTTATTGGGCCAATAAAAATCCCCTCCACCTGAGCTCGTTTCTGATTGTAGCATTCATTGCAAACACAGACAGTTTTCCATATTCTCTTTACATAGATTTCTTCACATATTCGAAACACATTATCATGTCATCCATAGCGTGTGTGTGTGTAAAAAAAAGAGTACTAATTAATCTAAGTGTTTTATATTCTAGAAGTGGCTACATTCCTATTTTGTTTCAGAATTTATTTTTCAAAGTTAAGACTCTAATGCACAGTATATTCATTTTTTGTATCCACATGTGATAGAAAATGTGACACAATATTAGATAATAACATTCAGAACAAATTATGTCAGGACTTTCTTTTCTATGAATGTCTTTGCTTTCATGGATCATGTAATACTGTGAATTGCACCCAAATATTTTTATATTAAAAAAGGGAAAAAGTTTACTTTCATAAAGGTAAGTAAAATGACCAACAAATCTAATAATCACAAGATCTTTTGTTTATTTTTAAAAGGAATAGAAGAAAAAAACTCAAATCTTGATTCGTCAATTTGTAAAATTAATGGAGTAGAACAAAACAATTATTTGGAAAACAAATATACTTCAAGAGCTTTTTATATTTGCCAGCCTGAAAAATATTATTTAATGTAAGCATTGACATTTGACTTATTATGTGAACACTCTTAAGAGATAAATAAGAACATTCATATTAATAAGAACATGCATTACCTTATTTAATTAAATGCTACCCCAAATGGAACTCATCAATCTGAAGAGGATACTGGGTTTGGATGTTAGAAAATTATAGAAGCCAAGCCAAGATTTCCTTGTAATTTTAAAAATCATTTCCTAAATCAAATACATATATTGGCACAGTGTTCATTTTAGTTAAAAGATGTTTATTTTAAAAGTAATTGGTGTGGAACCTGGACAATGTTCTACTTCACTAATTTTATAGTCCTGTGTAGCTCACTACAAATTGATGGAAAGCACAGTCATTTCCTGAGCCAGAGCTAAGTTTGTAATTAACATAGAGTTTGTTTAGATGGGGTACAGGAAGGGGAGAAAAATAAATTCATAGGAAGGTCATCTGAAATTAACATTAAAGTTTCTACAGTAAAATGTATTTTATATAGTTTACTACTGACAGATTGGTTTCATTCATATGATACATATTCCATCATTTCCTAAAATATAGGCCAGCATGATAAACAATAATATATAGTATTATCTAGATTTTTTAAAAATATAGTAATTACCTAGATTTTTTTAAAAAAATCACTGAATAGAAGCAAACAACAATTTCTGTTCTGTCTTCAATGTGGAGAAAAGGGAAGGAATCATTTACTGTATGAATTTTATTCCTTGCATAATGTAATAATTATTAGACATTTTTTTAAAAAATTGATATTTCAACAGAAGATGATAATTACCAAGTAATATTTAGATCCAGAATTTCTAGTGAAATTCCATTGAATAAATAAAATCTAAACTGCTCATTTCCTCCCCAGGAAAACAAAGTAATTAAATATCCTCTTTTAAGTAGGATTGATGCAATTAGTTTTTGAATTGATATACATTGACTTCAATATTTTCTATTTGGTAACAATGGAATTACCCTTCTGCATATTATTATAATACTATTTTTCTTGGATTAGATTTCTAACATTTACTCTATATTTAAGTGATTTATACACTCACTTTCATATCCTGATAGCCTTAGCCTGTTGTTAGCACTTTAACTGTCTTAATATCTTAAAATAAACAGAACAAATGTTTAAATACATCAGTGTGAATATATTTATATCTCTCTAAAATTTCCACCACATACCTCATTGGTTGATTTTCAGCAGCACTAACTTATAATTTTGGTAGTCGTACTATGGACTGATTTTCCTACATGAATTCAAAGATGGTATTGTTTTAGGTCTAGTAAAATTTATTGCCAGAAACACTTCTTTAGGGGATTCTAAGTTTATATAAAAATAGTCATTGGACCTTTTCTCACTCATATTTTAACTTTATATGAAGTAATGCTGTGTAGACTCTACTATATAAAATTTCACTCCAGAATATAACTGCAATGCCGGAATTTTAACATGACCAATCTATTTTCAGGATTATCTGCCATGAAATTACCAATTGATCCCTTTGGTTGGACCCTGTTAAGTGATTTCTCCTCTCTCTTTTTAGACAGATTTATAGACCTATCAAACATCACATAAAGCCAGTAACATTGAAATGTTACTAAACAAGTCTTCACAGCCAGTGTTACAAACTAATGATGTTAACATCTTAAAAGCAGGTTTGGAGAATAAGACTGACTTCAAAGTTTTATCCTTTAAAAAATTGAAAATCTTTGAAAATAATGAGAAATTTTTCTAAATATATAAAAATTAAACTTAATACAGTACACCAAAAACTTAAATAAAAGGTCTTTTTTGGGAATCAAGCATACTTATTGCCATTTTATTATATTTTCATGCTTCTACAAAATTCGTTCAGGGTCAAAGCAGAGTAAACATTTAGAAATTTTAAAACAAGCAAGCGTCACAACTCAATAGTTTAACCTAAATTTTAAGTTGATTCTCTCTAAACATATTCCACTTTTTTGAAAAAGCTTCTTTTGTTATATTGATGGAGTTGCTAGATATTCAGCTGTTTGTGAATTCCTTGAAAGGGAAGCCAGGATCACAAGGCTATGACATGATTTCACCAAAAACATGTGATGTCACACCAGCCTTATTTCTTTTTTAGACGGTGTGACTAAATGGGTAATTAAGGGGCATACTGTAGACCTAGGGTGTTTGGACTTCAGTAAAGCATTTGACAAGGTCTCTCATATGATATCTTTGAGGATTAGGTGAAGAAATGTTAGCTAGAGGCAAGGACACTTTGATAGATTACACCCTGGATGAATGATCATAATCAAGAAATGTCAAAATGATCATAATCAAGGGCAAGCTCTATCCTTGGCCCTTTGATGATCAAGTTTATTAATGGCTTATATAAAAATATAAAGCTCCTTGGATTTATAGCTAGCATAGAAAACTGAGTAACAGCAAGATCTGGACGATTGGGTTGAATTTACTGATATGGGCTTTTGCGTAGTAATTTCTTGATACTTGATGTTAAAAAAAATTGAACAAGTGTGGTTGGAGGAAATTTAGCTCAGCAATTTCAGTAAAAATATGAATCTACATTTCCTTGAGTTGCATTACTAATTTCCAGAGTGAGAAAAGCAATTGTCGCAATCCATCCAATCGGACCCCACTTGAAAAATTATATTTTCCACGCACAGTTGGAGCTTATTCAGAAGAAAGGGATCAGAATGGTGAAAGAATTCCAAAGCATTTGATATGAGAAACCGTTAAAGAAATTGGGAGACAAGAAGACTGAGGGAATCCAAAATCAGAGTTTTAAAATCTTTAAAGGACAACCGCAAAAAGAAGGGTTAAACTTGTGCATAGTCCAAAGGGTAGCACTGAGACCATCCTCTGTAGAGAAGAGGAAAAGGTCTTTGTGCAGATCAGCATTAGCTTATAATTGTAGAAGGACTGATGGAATTAGAAAGTCGCCATTTTACAACTGCCATTGAAATAATTGACTCAGGCAGGAATAATCAGTGTATGCTAAAACCAATAAGAGAAATGCTGAGAAATAAAATGTTCATAAGGTGTCAAAGCATTAACCCATAGATTACATTCCACTCCAGCTTATTTTGAAACCACAATTCTAATATGATTAATGCATCAGGGAACAATTTATACATAATGCAGATTTTGCACTTGCTTATATGTGATTTAATCTACAAGAGCCAGACTTCTGACATCCACCTCTACATGCAAACTTCAGGTCTTTTCAGAGGAAAGTGCAGTATTATATATAGCGTTTATGTATTTCTTAATGATTTAACATGTGTAAAACTGTGCAATCATTTTTACTGGGCTCCTATATTTTTTTAAAAAATGTGTAATTTTTAAAGTTTTTGTGTGTCTTTAACCTGATTTTTCTCCATAAGCCCTGTGGTTTTTATTTTACAACTTTGCATACCTGATGATTTTTAGTACCACATCTGCTGAGTTCTTGCAGACTCACTATACTTGATAATCACAAAGTATAAAAGTACTCACAGTACAGTGGTGTCTCTGTCTTGCCTGAAATGACCACTAATGTATTACGTGCTTGATGGGCTGCGATATGAAGTACACACAGAACCTGTAAGATGTTCAGGAATGTGTAAGTGGAATCTAATCAAGCCGTTATACCTCAACAAAATGGGATATGTATATTTCCATACAAGATTGGCACAGAATTTTCAACTAGGACAATTTCAAAACAAAAACTAAAATAAAACCAACTCTGAAAAAATTTTGCAGAAAATCAGATAAATTTGAAAATTGATTGATTCTTAGATTGTAATAGGGAATTATTGTTTATTTACCTCAGTGTGGTAATGATATCATGATTATACAGGAGAATTTCCTTTTTTTAGGAGATGCATACTAAAATTGAGGTAAAACATCATAATGTGGGAAATTTGAGTGTTCATCATACTATTCTTTCAAATTTATGTTTTAAAAATTTACCAATAAATAGCTGAAAAAATTAATAAAAATAACATTAAAAAATGAATGACAGGTTTAGGGAAGGGGTATTATCCATAATGACATTTTCAGGTTAAATGTAATTTTTGTGGTCTACTCCTATTTGAAATACCCATGTAAATTTTATAAGCTATATAAATCCAAATTTGTTAACAGGAAAAAAATCCTAATTACTATCAAATCAATACTGAAATGTCTAGTATTAAAAAACACAGGACCCCTTCATTGTATACTGATCTTTAGGAAATTGTATTGAAAGGCAATGAAGCGAAGGAATGATTTATTTATGTGCAAACCTAGTATGATAAAACTACTTATATGATGAGAAGGATATTATGAGGAACCACAGCACTGGTGTGAAACACTGAGCAAATACTTTAACAATTTGTGAACATAAACAAAAATCTATGAACATGTTTGTACAAAATATTAGTTCCAAGAGAAGAATTGAGACATCTTTATGCCTGCTGGTCTTCTCTTGGGTAATATTGACATCTGCTTCATAGAGCCACAGACCAGAGCAAAATTAGGCATTATGCAGAAGAATAAAGAAAAAATGGGAATGAGGAACAGCTCTAGGTTCTCAAAACTGCTGATGGGGAAGTGGAAGGAAGGTGTGGGAAGCACAGCTGGTTCCAGAGAAAGCGCTATGACGTAGGGCTGCCACGTGCTTGCTTTCATCTGGAGCCAGGATGTTAAGAGTGAAAGGGAAGAGGAAGAGGAGACAACATCAAACAGGCCATGAGAACAAGTGCATTTCATGAATCGATGGATGGAAACATCTTGGAGATGTTCTTTCCAACACTGTCGATAGGCAATATACATCTATTATATTTAAGTAGCAAATGACTGATCTCTGGCTCCCTAAAATCTGCAACTACTGGAAACTTAACATCTCAGTTATAAATTACAGCTTTACAGTTTATTGATTTCATGTCTGCAGCCATCCGGCCAGGATGTTAAGAGTGAAAGGGAAGAGGAAGAGGAGACAACATCAAACAGGCCATGAGAACAAGTGCATTTCATGAATCTATGGATGGAAACATCTTGGAGATGTTCTTTCCAACACTGTCGATAGGCAATATACACCTATTATATTTAAGTAGCAAATGACTGATCTCTGGCTCCCTAAAATCTGCAACTACTGGAACCTTAACATCTCAGTTATAAATTACAGCTTTACAGTTTATTGATTTCATGTCTGCAGCCATCCGTAGAACATAGACGGCATCAGTTATTTATCTTAGAGGAGCCCATTGTTGGAGAAGTGTGAGAGAAAATAAAGAGGTTTATTCGATTTTTTCTCACTTCTGCTCCCCTCTGGTTATTGCTAAACTGGACAGTGCATATGCTTACTCTATACTCTCTCCCCAAATTTCTTTAAAGCAAAGAAGGAAACTCTTTCCCCTTCTGCCTTTTTGTGACCTTTCTTTTTCCTCCAGGGAGGCTTGGAAATTTATTTAACTAGATTTCAGCTGGACAAAATTGATGGTTCGAAAGAGAAGGAAGCATGCAATGTGATTATGTGTGCCCCCGTACTTCCTAGAAGTAACCCTGTGTGCCCAGTTTCCCTAAGGAGATGCTGTGCTATTATATAATCTATAGAGCATCTTATAATTATACAACCATTTATTCCTTTTCCTGCTTCAAATTTCACTGATTCACTTATCTAACAGCGTCATTAAAGCCCATATATCATTTTTCACCATTAATCAATTATTCATAAGTTTTATCTCTCTCTGAAGTATGTTCATCGGGAAAAAATAGCCTCAATTTGCATTTTAATTGACTGATGTATGGTGGTATCTGATAATACAAACAGTCATTTCTGCTTAAGTTGAGGCTTATGTTTATTAAGATTAGAATGATTTTTATTTTACAGTTTTCTCCTATGATATGATTTTCATAAGGTAAAAAGTAAGGATTGGTTGTATGTTAACCGGTTTATCAATAGATATGCATGGTATTCATGGTAATAAAGGAAACCTTTATTGATAGCAGGGAATTATGTAATTGTTTTGACTTTGTATGTAGGTAGGTAGGGTTGCCAGATAAAATATAGGAGGCTCCATTAAATTTGAATTTCAGATAAACAATTATTTTTCTTTAGCATAAATCTATCCTGAGTATTGTATGCATACTTATATACAAAATTATTTGTTGTTTTCTGAAATTCAAATTTAAATGCGTGGTCTTTATTTTTATTTACTAATTCTGGCAACTCTACCTACATACATATGTACAGAGTCAAAACAATTACATAATTCCCCGCTATCAATAAAAGTTTCCTTTATTACCATGAATACCTTTTAAAAATATGTTTTTGATAATTTTGAAAGTAATTACTTTACTGGAATTGTTTTATCAAATGTCTTTATCTACAAAATAAAAAGGGCCTTATCTATATAATCTTAAATAACTATATTGGTAGGTTTCAGGAAACAATACTAATTTTTACTTTTGATCTTGCATTTGAGATCATCGGATTATATCCTTCCAACTCTCTAGTGTGTAGAACTGTGTAATATTTACTATCTAATTTTATTTTTATCAGATAACACACACACACACAATTTTGCACATTCTTCAACAATTATTTCTTTAATTGATTTTGCAACTTCTTTCTTGGAAGAATTAAAAACAAAATATCCTATCAATTAATTTATGTCCCTACCTCAGAAGAAAAATAAATTCTGGTAAATATGGGTCATGAATATACGATGCCCCCAAATAATCCTCAGTTCATCCATCTTGATTTTTACTTCTCATTATTCTTGACTTCAAGGGAAATGTATTGGTTTCATATTGAGGCTATAACAAATTACACAAATTTAGAGGCTTAACACAACACAAATTTATCCTTTTACAGTTCTGAATGTCCAAAGTGTGAAATGAGTCTTTTGTAGCTAAAATCAAGGTGTCACTGAAGCAGGTTCCTTTTGAAGTTTTCAGGGTAGAATCCATTCCTTTGCCCTTTTCAGCTTGTAGAGGCCACCTGCATTCCTTGTCCCAAGACTCCTTCTTGACATCAATCCAAACTTCCTCTTCATCATCACATCTCTACCACTCATTCTGATCATGCTGCCTCCCTCTTATAGTGACCCTTGTGATTACATTGGAGCCACCTAGATAATCCAGGATAATCTCCCCATCTCAAGATCCTTAACTTAACCACATCTGTAGTCTCTTTCACTGTGTAATCACAGGTTCTGGGAATTATGATGTGAATGTTTGGGGGGACATAACTCAGCCTATCACAGGAAGGGATTGGCAAATTCAAACTTCTTATAAATTTCTACATCTGTTTTATAAATAAATAATGTGTACACATACACACATATCTTACATTTGTACAGGGTTGTTATTTTAAGAGTACTGTCTTTCATTTACATGAACTAATTTGAGTATTACAACAACTTGATGGAGTAGACAAAACAGGTATTGTTTTACTGTTTTCGTGTGCTTATTAATAATCACAATAGCAAACATTTTTTGCATGTTTACTATGTGCTAGGTACAATGTTGGGAATATTGCATTTCCTTTAATTTTTGGAACCACCCTATGAAGTATGTTCTATTATTATTCTCATTTCCAGATGATGATAATAAAGGAGAGAGGTTAAGTAAATTAGCAGCAACAATAATTACTAGAACACTAACTTTTTCCTTTTTTTTTCAGTATTTACTCAGTAAGGCACTATAGTACTTTTTATACATTATCACATTTAATCCTTTCAAAACATTGAGTAGATAATGTTATTAATGCTCATGTTTTAGAAGTGGTTAAGAAATGTGCCCAAAGTCACACAGCTTGTAAGCGACAGAATCGGGATGTAAACCTGGGTCTATTGGATTCTGGGGATCAATCGTATTATTCACCATTCCACTCTATTGAATAAGGGACTTGTCTGTGGTTGCATGCATAATACATAAAAGAACCGAAGTTATAACACATAATGCCTATCTCCTAGACTGTAGTTCCTTTCATCACAAAGTCACCAGGATGATGTCTATCTGGTATTCTAGTGCAGCGCTGGCCCTCAGAGATTCCAATTCTGTCAGTCTGAAGTGAGGCCCAAGCACTGCTATACTTTAAAAGCTGCCTGGGTGATTCTGAGTAGCCAGTGTTGCGAACCACTGCCACAGGGGATAGATCCTAAAATGCAGGAAGCAGCAGGCCGTGATCTGTAGAAAAACAGAATAACAAGGTTGGTTATGTTCCCTTGTCACTAGACATCAGGAGGCTTACTACATCCCACAGACTGTGCAGGAGGTGAAAGAGATCCTGCAAACGTCAGTCAACCATTTCTTTGCTACTGCTTCTGATGACAAATGGCAGTGAAGGGGAACCTCTCAAAAGCTGCAATTGCATCAATGTAATCTTTAGTGATTCTCATATGAGAATGGCTAGAAAATCTCCCAAATGGTGGATGTTCGGAACGTGCTTTCAGTGAGCTCACATTTTAAAAGGATGGATATAAAACAAAGAAAAAAAGAGAAATCTCATCAACAGTAGATTTAGAAGGATAGCTTAGACCTGTAAAAATACTGTTAGAAGGTCCATTATCTGGAATGTGCTAATTTGTGACAAGTCTGAAGACAAAAAAGCACTTTAGAGATAAGAGAAGCAAGAATTTTAAATAGCATAGGCTGAGAGAGCAGAAAACCCCCCTTATAAAAAACTCATTTAAAAAAAATTTGTATGCATATTTTCCCGTTGTTTAGATTGATTCTCTGAGCAGAAAAGATAGAATAAATATCTTTGGAATTTTAGAACAAATTTAGAGAATTAGCTTATGCTCACTTCACAGCTCTTGACAAGTTGAAGTCTTACAAATATGTTACTAACTTAGCCAGTCAATAGACTCTCTTAAGTGTGGACAGCCCCATGCTATGTTCCAGTGAAGAAGTACTCCTTCCCTTTAGGGTCTTGGTCTAGTGGGAATGACACAGTTTCCATTTGGAGTAGTAGTGCTGATATCCCATTGAGGCATCAGGGAGAAAATAGACATGGAAAGCTGGAGATGTATAAATATTCTCAAAAACATAAGGTCACATCTACAAACTTCAGACCAGCCAAGTTGATGTTGACTAATAGACACCCCACCAGGTCGTCTGAAACAAGATTCCTGTGGTCGTCCCCAACACATCAAGCAGGTCCTGAATCACAAGGTTTGCACAATTGCAGACATGTTGCAATGACAGCTGGAGAACTCCAGGGGAAGAGTGCATTTAGCTTCCTTTCATTCCTAATTGCGTTTTGGGCTAAGTTTATGCCTCCAGATTGGAAATGATTTTTTCCTCAAAAGCACGAAAGCTTTGCCCTATTGTCTTCAAGCTATTCAGATTCCCCTTACAGAAACATGTGACCTGTTTTTGTAGGAACATTTAGGATATCCTTTTTATCCTTGTCTTGAAATTTCACAAAGATATTCTTTGATGTTGGTCTTTTCCCATTCATTTATGCTGAGCCATTGGTAGGGAATTTTACTCTGGAAATTTTTACCTTTCAGTTTGAAAGAATGTTCATATGTTTTTGATGTTTCTCTATTTTTTTTCTGTCCCTTGTTTCTGGAACTCCTCCCAATTGAATTTTTATCTCTGTTCTGACTTTATTTGTGTATTCTTATTCTCATATTTTCTCTCTCTCTTTTTAATTCCGTTCTGAAAGATATCCTCAACTTCATCTTCCAGTCCTTCTATNCCCATCTCAAGATCCTTAACTTAACCACATCTGTAGTCTCTTTCACTGTGTAATCACAGGTTCTGGGAATTATGATGTGAATGTTTGGGGGGACATAACTCAGCCTATCACAGGAAGGGATTGGCAAATTCAAACTTCTTATAAATTTCTACATCTGTATTATAAATAAATAATGTGTACACATACACACATATCTTACATTTGTACAGGGTTGTTATTTTAAGAGTACTGTCTTTCATTTACATGAACTAATTTGAGTATTACAACAACTTGATGGAGTAGACAAAACAGGTATTGTTTTACTGTTTTCGTGTGCTTATTAATAATCACAATAGCAAACATTTTTTGCATGTTTACTATGTGCTAGGTACAATGTTGGGAATATTGCATTTCCTTTAATTTTTGGAACCACCCTATGAAGTATGTTCTATTATTATTCTCATTTCCAGATGATGATAATAAAGGAGAGAGGTTAAGTAAATTAGCAACAACAATAATTACTAGAACACTAACTTTTTCCTTTTTTTTTCAGTATTTACTCAGTAAGGCACTATATTACTTTTTATACATTATCCCATTTAATCCTTTCAAAACATCGAGTAGATAGTGTTATTAATGCTCATGTTTTAGAAGTGGTTAAGAAATGTGCCCAAAGTCACACAGCTTGTAAGTGACAGAATCGGAATGTAAACCTGGGTCTATTGGATTCTGGGGATCAATCGTATTATTCACCATTCCACCCTATTGAATAAGGGACTTGTCTGTGGTTGCATGCATAATACATAAAAGAACCAAAGTTATAACACATAATGCCTATCTCCTAGACTGTAGTTCCTTTCATCACAAAGTCACCAGGATGATGTCTATCTGGTATTCTAGTGCAGCGCTGGCCCTCAGAGATTCCAATTCTGTCAGTCTGAAGTGAGGCCCAAGCACTGCTATACTTTAAAAGCTGCCTGGGTGATTCTGAGTAGCCAGCGTTGCGAACCACTGCCACAGAGGATAGATCCTAAATTGCAGGAAGCAGCAGGCCGTGATCTGTAGAAAAACAGAATAACAAGATTGCTTTGAAGGTTGGTTATGTTCCTTTGTCACTAGACATCAGGAGGCTTACTACATCCCACAGACTGTGCAGGAGGTGAAAGAGATCCTGCAAACGTCTGTCAACCATTTCTTTGCTACTGCTTCTGATGACAAATGGCAGTGAAGGGGAACCTCTCAAAAGCCACAATTACATCAATGTAATCTTTAGTGATTCTCATATGAGAATGGCTAGAAAATCTCCCAAATGGTGGATGTTCGGAACGTGCTTTCAGTGAGCTCACATTTTAAAAGGATGGATATAAAACAAAGAAAAAAAGAGAAATCTCATCAACAGTAGATTTAGAAGGATAGCTTAGACCTGTAAAAATACTGTTAGAAGGTCCATTATCTGGAATGTGCTAATTTGTGACAAGTCTGAAGACAAAAAAGCACTTTAGAGATAAGAGAAGCAAGAATTTTAAATAGCATAGGCTGAGAGAGCAGAAAATCCCCCTTATAAAAAACTCATTTAAAAAAAATTTGTATGCATATTTTCCCGTTGTGTAGATTGATTCTCTGAGCAGAAAAGATAGAATAAATATCTTTGGAATTTTAGAACAAATTTAGAGAATTAGCTTATGCTCACTTCACAGCTCTTGACAAGTTGAAGTCTTACAAATATGTTACTAACTTAGCCAGTCAATAGACTCTCTTAAGTGTGGACAAGACCCATGCTACGTTCCAGTGAAGAAGTACTCCTTCCCTTTAGGGGCTTGGTCTAGTGGGAATGACATAGTTTCCATTTGGAGTAGTAGTGCTGATATCCCATTGAGGCATCAGGGAGAAAATAGACATGGAAAGCTGGAGATGTATAAATATTCTCAAAAACATAAGGTCACATCTACAAACTTCAGACCAGCCAAGTTGATGTTGACTAATAGACACCCCACCAGGTCGTCTGAAACAAGATTCCTGTGGTCGTCCCCAACACATCAAGCAGGTCCTGAATCACAAGGTTTGCACAATTGCAGACATGTTGCAATGACAGCTGGAGAACTCCAGGGGAAGAGTGCATTTAGCTTCCTTTCATTCCTAATTGCGTTTTGGGCTAAGTTTATGCCTCCAGATTGGAAATGATTTTTTCCTCAAAAGCACGAAAGCTTTGCCCTATTGTCTTCAAGCTATTCAGATTCCCCTTACAGAAACATGTGACCTGTTTTTGTAGGAACATTTAGGATATCCTTTTTATCCTTGTCTTGAAATTTCACAAAGATATTCTTTGATGTTGGTCTTTTCCCATTCATTTATGCTGAGCCATTGGTAGGGAATTTTACTCTGGAAATTTTTACCTTTCAGTTTGAAAGAATGTTCATATGTTTTTGATGTTTCTCTATTTTTTTTCTGTCCATTGTTTCTGGAACTCCTCCCAATTGAATTTTTATCTCTGTTCTGACTTTATTTGTGTATTCTTATTCTCATATTTTTTCTCTCTCTTTTTAATTCCGTTCTGAAAGATATCCTCAACTTCATCTTCCAGTCCTTCTATTTCATGTTTTATTTCTGCTATCACAATATTAATTTCCTAGAGCAGTTTTCTTCTCTGAATGATTCCCTTTTCTATAAGATCAGTTCTTGTTTCTAGGATAGATTTATGCTAAAGAAAAATAATTGTTTATCTGAAATTCAAATTTAATGGAGGCTCCTATATTTTATCTGGCAACCCTACCTACCTACATACAAAGGAAATATATCTGCTTATAACTTTGAGAACACACACACACACACACACACACACATATTTCCTTCTGCTTCCTGAGCTTTCTTTGTCCTGCAGGTTTCTTTCTTTTGTTTCTTTGTTTTGTTCTTTCATGTCTGGATTTCTTCAAATGTTCAGTACTGCAAGTTTCTTTCTTTTGTTTCTTTGTTTTGTTCTTTCATGTCTGGATTTCTTCAAATGTTCAGTAATCCCTCACAATCTGTTTCTATTTTAAAGTGAGGCTCTGAAAGACTAATTTGGAAGCTCTGTGTGTTTAGGCAATGCATGTTATCCTGGGGGTATCACGCAGGAATATTGTGACACAACTCTATGTTTAAGTTTTGTTGTTGTTGTTGTTGTTTTTCTTTTCTGGATGGTCAATTTCTTTAGAAAGGAATATGTGGCTGCCTATGTACCCAGGAATGAAACTGGGGACCCAGTTTTGTAATGAAGACTTTCTTGTGTACTGAAAAGAAGAGTATCACGCAGGAATATTGTGACACAACTCTATGTTTAAGTTTTGTTGTTGTTGTTTTGTTTTTTCTTTTCTGGATGGTCAATTTCTTTAGAAAGGAATATGTGGCTGCCTATGTTCCCAGGAATGAAACTGGGGACCCAGTTTTGTAATGAAGACTTTCTTGTGTACTGAAAAGAAGTTATTCCCTTCTTTTCAGTACACAAGAAAGTGTGCCATCTGTTTTCTGCCAAAATCTTGCCTGATATGCTTTTGGCTGTGCCAGAAATCTCTAGTCTAGGGTCCCTCTAGTTCAGCATATTCAATGAATAAATGTCTATGTCTTTGTCATAGATGAAGTGTGGAAACAAATGTTTTTTAAAAGTTGAAGAACAATGATATTCATGCAAGTATTTTAAAGTAGGGTGCCTATGTTCTGCTTCCATACTTCCTATACGCTTTGTTAAATAACACTTATGGGAGGCCTTTGTTTTGGACTGAACTCTTGAACTAGGCCCCAACAGACTAGACCAAACCAGGATGGAGTCACTCATGTCAGGTGCCACATAATCAAAATGAACTTTGAAACAGGCCAGTTTTCCAAAAATACAGGAGGTTCACAGCAACCAATCCAAAGGGGCTCAGTCAACCTGAAGCGGCATGATAAGAAGTCCCCTCTGCCTTAACCTTATAAGGAAAGTAATTTTAATCCAACTTATCTGCCTTTTGTTCCTTGTTTCTGCTTTCTTTAGTCTTTTTCTGCCTATAAAGTCCACTCTCTCTGCTTAGCTCCTTGGAGTGCCTTTCTGTTTCATGAATGAGATGCTGCCTAGTTCATGAGTTGCTGATAAAAGCCAATTGCATCATTAAACTCAATCTGTTCAAATTTAGTTTTTTGACAATTCATATAGGCATGCACAGTATCTGGAAAGACATACATTGGACTGTTCACAGGAGTTATTTCTAGGAAATGGCTGTGGGAGAAGGTTAGAAACAGGGGACCTCTAATTTTTCATTTTTACAATTCTCTTTTTTTGCCCCCAGTAAACATACGTAACTTTAAAATGATTTTCAAAAACAGCTTCCAATGTAATTCTGATGGCCAGCTAGACTTGGAACACTAGCCACTCTCTATTTCCATGTTCCCCTCTCATCAGAATACTGGAATTAAAATGATAGCAAAAGGCTTCATGGCCAAATGAAAAGAATTCTGCAGAAATCTTCCTGTTTGAGGTTGAGGGAAGGTGGGCTTTGCAAAAAAGAAATCGTAAGCTTGGATTGTGGTTTTTTTTCATTTAATACACTTTTGGCATAAAAATGTTTGAGTGTTTGTTTTATACAGTACTGTGGATATCCAATAGATATTGATAATAATATCAACAATTTACCTGTTACTCTAAGCAAATAGATTACACATGATGCAATACAGCATAAGTTGAATAAATGATGCTGTCTTAAATGCATTTCTATACTTAAAATATACATATGGAAAACCATTGATATATATTGTTTCTTTTTTATATATACACACACAAACATACACACTGCAGAATGTTTGTAAAAAATAAAGAAAAGCACTAATTACCTAACCACCTTTACACAATGACCTTAAAAATATCTCTTTCCATTAGATTTTATAAACACTTATATTGTCCAGGCAAATAAAGTTTAAGTTTCTATCTGATTTTTATGATTCTGAAAACTAGCAATAATTCACTTTTCTGTACATTGATTTTTGTATAGATAAACTGCAAAACCATTTGAAAGTATTTTTTCCATTAGATAAAAAAATACAGTATTATGTTTCCAAGTGTCTGCTGTTACTGTTTCCACCCATTAAAAAAAACAAAAACATTCCATTGCCACTCAAAAAAGTCACACTTTTTTCCCAAAAACATTGTTAGAAATTCCTGAGTCTTTTTTTTAATTTATTTTTAATTTTTTGCTAAAGTGAAAGGGAGAGAATAATATGCTGTAGATCTTTGCTTTATGCACCGTTGTAATTAAATTTTGAGAAAAATAATTTTGAGTAAACAAAGAAATAAAGCACCATGTATTTTATCTGTAACCACAGTTTTAAATCATGAGTGGATCTTTTGTTTCTGGATATGGGAAAGGTAAACAGGGCAGTTCCTCTCACAATGATGAGTTAGATTCCATTAAGTTTTTCTGCTTGCCCAAATTAGCAAGCATTGTAATTTGTTGCTGTTCAGTATTAATTACAGACCTTCACACGAAATCCAAGCAATTGCATTATTTATAACTCCATATTCTTTCAATCCCAGCCAATGTTTGGCTTGTATTATAGTGCCCTAAAAATCTGTGAAAAGTAATATACCATCACTAAATAAAGAAAAAAATGCCTATTTCAAAAAGAATGGCCTCAGAACTCTCAAGACTATTTTTTGTTGATTGTTTCTGGCTCCAATCTGAATATCAGTATAAGCAGCACACTAATTTGTGAATTTTCTATTGTCTGTGATTGAGGTGCCTTCTGATGCTTTTGTTTTTATAAGCCTTGAACCTCATGCTGACTGTGGGCTCTATCACACCCTACCCAGTCTTTATGAACAGAGGCACGCCTTTGAAAAGTATGCAGGATGCACTGTCACTTTTTCCTTGTTATAAAATCTTAACCATGGAGTAACGATGTGCTTGTTTTTCAGCAATTAAATAAAGCTATCATGAATAAAGAATAACTTCTTTTTTATTGTAATGAAAGAACAGTTGTTGAAAATGGCTAGAATGGCTATAAATGTTTAAATGGGAATCATACATTGCCAGATACCTTCATTCATTTACTAAACATGCCCTTCAAAGAGATTTTTATCTCAGATTCAATTTTGTTTCCTACTAACTGACAAGTTGAGGTTATTCAAGATGGCCAAATGGAACAGTTTAAACTGACCTTACAGAGTTTTACTCTCCTTTTCTAAATTTTCCTAAAGTGATACACAATTGTTCCTTTGCCCTAGAGAGTACAGGTGGGAGACATGCTTTGCCCATGGGGAGACATCTCAGGATTCAGATGGGTCCTCCAGTCCAGCACAAAACTGGTTAGTCTCTGCTTCAGGCAGGGAGAGCCAGTCCCCCTGGTTCTCCTCCAGAATTTTATGAATTCTTCCCAAAGGCCACTGTCACTTGTACACAGACGTACAGCAGAAGAGAGACAAAGCTCTCCCAGAATACAGTTCTCTGCAATTGGGATATATTAAGGGATAATTGTGATATGACTGGATGGCTCAACTGGGATCAGGAGTTTCTCCACAATTTGCTTATTAACTAAACTGCTATTTTTTGTCCTGAAGCCATGTTCTTTTTTGATCACTGCTCATTTTTTTCCTTTTTCTTTTAACTAATCTTCCCTACTCACTTTTTAGAAGGAATCCTGTGATCGTTTCTTCCTCTGCCTATGCTTCCTTTCCATACCCACAATGGAGATTGGGCTGAAAGATATTAAGTGGTTGTGCCCAGGTTACTAGTGTGCTGTAGAGCTAGTGTCTGACCCAGACTTTGACTGCCCGACCCTTCTTCTCCCTTCACCAGGAGTCACAATCTCCGAGGCCTGGAGGGACAAGTCAGATAAAGGACTGGAACCAGGGGAGTGCCCAGCCTAGGACTCAGCTGCTGCTCTGTGCCAGGCTCCCTGTTTAGAGCCATCGCATGACTTTTCACGCCATTTAGACTCAGTATAAATTCCTTTAGCTACCCTGGCCAGTCCGGTTATCCAGGTCAGAACAGAAATCCAATCAAGGTAAAAAAGGCGGAGTTGCAATTTCACATACATGGAGTGCATGTGGTGAGTGTGTCAGCCGTATGCTGGGTCCACCCAGGATTTCCATCTGAAACAGGGCAAAGATGAGCCGGAACATCAGGAGCAGGGCTGCGGCCTGTGCGTGTGGGCAGCAGAAGCCGGCATCCGGCAGGAGGAGGCTGCCTCCTGGACTGGGACGTGCAGCACCCCATTTGCCTTCTCTAGGAGGAGTGGGTTGTTATTAGCACTCCAGGTACCAAGTTACCTGCCCGAAGGACCGAAGTGGTTTGGAGGGAACACCTGGCAGCCGGAGGAGAGAAATACCTATTCTACCCACTGTGTGGTATCTGTCTAGACTGGGTTGAGGGAGGAAAAAAACCACTCTTTATGATACTTTGATGTTCTATTAGAGCTAGGACTGGAGCAGGGAGGTGATTTATCATAAAATTTGACTCTGAGCATTCTGGCAGTCAACTTCGAAAATCAATCAACTAATTAATTGTTGGCTATAGCAGGTATCAGTCATGATACTTTTGTCTGAAAATAACAGAACACCCAGCTCAAAAGGTCAGGGGAAATTCTTACATAACAAGCAGTCTGGAGGGGAGGGTGGTTCTGTGGGTCATTAAATCAGAGGCTCAAGACATCATTGGGAGAAAGAAGTTCATCTTTCTGCTCTGCCTTCCTCAGAGCATGTGAGCCACCTCCTCCCAGCTCCTGATGGTCACAAGTTGGCTGCAGCAGCTCCAAACATCATGTGCTCACAGAGAAACACCCAGAGGCTGGATGGTTGGTCAGGGGAGACTGTGCTCTTCTCATGCCCCGTGTTCACAGATGGCCCCTGCAGATCCCCCTCCTGTCTCATCGGCTGGTGCTGTATCACAGCCGTTCTGCCAATCCTTGGCCAGCAGAATCCCTAACTGAGGTTCAACCCCCACTCCCACCAGGACTGAGGAAGACTTGTCTCCCTGACAACTGATACAACCCAAGGATGGGTAGCAAGGACATGAGTGGGGGAAAGTGGCCCCAACACCATTTGCCGCAATGGTTTATACAATTCTTCCATCTGGTAAAAATAAATATCAGTATTTTTAACAGAGACTAATCAGCATTGATACTCATTCAACAACTATGTATATGGGATACTTTTTATTAGCTAGGCACTATGTCCTAAAGTCCCAGAATAGAGAAAATAATGACAGGCCATTAAAATATACAGTGATTAAGTCTTATTATACAGCATGCATATACCTGGCTAGCACCACATAAATGAACTAACGTTATTTTTATCATGTTACCAAATTTAGCTTGCTTCAGCAGAAAGGCTAAGAATTTCCAAGTGAAAGATGTGTTTTTCTGCAGTAAAATAAACACGCTGGCACAATAGGATTCTCTGCTCAAACTGATAAATGCTTCCAAGTGGAAAACCTAGTTTAATGAAACAAATAGGATCATTGAAACTTAAAAAAGATCATTATCCTTCCACAAACACTTCATTGTAATTGAATTCAATACTGTTTTGAGAGACAAGTTTTCACTCAAGAACAGCACTAGTTCATTACCTTATTACTCCGTGTGAATGAGCCATGGAAAGCTTATTTGAAAATAGCCATGGAATTTTAGTGACCGTGACTGGGAAAGACGAGGGTTTCAATTCTTTAATGTAAAGTGACACAGAGTAAACTGTAGATGTGGCCAGAAAAGAACTTGTGCATTATTCCATCATGTTTACTCAAAAAATTTTAAATCTAAAAGTCATTTTTTCTTTCTTGGGCTACTTTCTGTGATTTTTATCAAACCTAAAAATATAATATTTGTGAGGAAAGCAATAAATTAATCACGTCAAAAAACATGCAATTTTTCATAAACTTATTTTTGTAAGATCTTTGTGAAATTCAGGAGCATCTGAGAAGGTGACTGCTATTTGCCTATACTTGACAAAATGAGAGTAAATTGATCTAAAGTTGATCTTAGACTCAAACAGATATGTTTTGCTTATCTTCTCTGTGATGATAATTCTCGAAATTGGAAATTAGTATACTTCACAAGCATATTATCAACAAAACTGTCTTGACTTGGTACTTCTGCTGTTCTATTTTAAATATACCTTTTCCTCCCTGGAAGATACATTGGTAAATAGTAAAGCAATAATATTTATCAGGCCTTTTCCCTTCTCATGCATTATCCCTTTTTACCTCCATAGTGCTGGGAAATAAGGAGTTCTATCAGTTCCACTCTACAGATGGATGTGCAGTTGCAGAGATGTAGAGATTCCCAGTCCAGAGGCAGCCAAGCTGGATCTTGAACTCAGTCCTTTTGACTTCAATAATCTGTTCTTTCTTGAATAAGTGGCTGTCCTTCTGACCGGAAGGAGCACATGCATAGATAGCAATGGTGAACACACAGTTTTATTTTTTAATCTCAACATGATTGCCAGGGAAGGTAATGAGAGAACTGTTAGAACTTTCATATCTACCTTTTATATGTTGAGTCTGATCTGAAAAAGTTCAGAGCAAGCCACTCCAAAATAGGAGTATGCCACTTTGGCTTAAAGATTATTTTGAACTAAAGACCCTTTTAAAAAAAGGTGCAAGAAAGTAACTCTGGCCTATCCTCTTTCTTTCTGAAAGCAGGAGATAAAACTCTCATATGGAAGATGCCCTTCCTATACCTGGAAAAATGTAACCATCAAGGACAGGAAGTCAAAGCTGAGAGAACTTTGTACAAACAAACCCTGTTAAACTAACCCTTATCTTCCCAGTCACTTCTCCACCCAGTTAACTATCGTATCCCGAGTCCCTTTGCCTTGTCACATTTTTACGATTTATGAATCTTTGTCCAAATCTGTATATAGATTGTTTGACTCTACCTCCTTTGAGTCTTCATTTCCTTAGGAGGGCTCCTGTGTCATGTAAAACTTATATTAAATAAATTTGCATGCTCTTCTCCTGTTAATATGTCTTATGTCAGTTTGATTCTCAGGCCCAGCCCAAAACCCTAAGAGGGTAGAGGTAAAATTCTGCCTCCTCTATAAAGATCCTTATCTTCTCTGTGAAAACATAAAAACTGCCTTACTGTCTTGAAAAATACGATGGTGTGCTTAACTCTTAGATGACATGAAGTCAAAGAAAGATACTGTTACCAGACACTGGTGTATTTTTATTCATTTTCCATTTTAGCAATTGAGTTTCTCCTCAGACTAGTGTTGACTTTAATTAAAATAATAATAATAATAGGCATGATACATGATGGTGTGGAATTAGAATATTCTCCAATGTGAAGGGAATGGGACATCTTAATTTTATGTTATTCATGGGGGGAGAAGTAATAAATAAGTCAAAGTATGCAAACACATTTACCTTCTTGTATAATATGCTGTGGAAAGATATCTCCTATGCACAATACCCCTGGACCAGCATATAGGAACCACTAATAAGGATGAGGAATGAGGGGGACCCATTTCTAGTCCTAGTTCTGCCACTAACTCTATGACCTTAAGGAGTTACTTCTTGCTGGATTTCAGGTTCTTATAAAACAGAGAGGGCATTGGGTTAGATAAACTTCCAAAGGTCTTTAATTCTAAAAGTTCAGGCTCTTATACTCTCAGAAGTCTTCAACATCCTGCACCAGCTCTCACTATGCCTTTTGCTACCCACAGCCAGTTGTTAAGCATTTTCCAGCCACCATTGGTTAGATATGATATGCTGATTTGATATACTAATTCCCTGTTATACCGAATTGTGTCCCCATGAAATTCATATGTCAAATCCCTAACCCCCAGTGTGGCTGTATTTGGAGTAAGGAAGTAATTAAGGTTAAATGATGTCGGGCCTCCCTGAGCCAGAGGCCGACAAAACTGGGCGGGAAGAGACCCCGGACCAGCCGGGGGTCCCTTGTGGGGCTGAGCGGGATGATGAGTGTCGCTGGCCCAGCCTTTCCTCCCCAGGACCTTCCTTCCCAGGGACCGAGAAAGAACACCGCCGAGCCAGGAGAGTGGTCAAAGCCGGAACTCCGTTTATTTGCAGGGCGGCACAGCTTATATAGGAAAAAAGGGCAGGGTGGGTTTTAATATGAGAGATCAAGCAAAGAGCCAATAAGAAGGGCTTAAAAGGATAGGGTGAGGTGGTGGGGAGGCTTTACGCGAATACGGAACTAAAGTTGCTGAATCACTGGGACCCGGAAGGGCGAGGCTGGCAGCTACGTGCCGTTGAGCGCTAGTGAAATGGTGGCCGGGGAGCGCATGAACTGGCGCCCGTGTGCGTCAGGGCGCATGCGCGCAAAGTTATGCCCAACAAAATGAGGCTATGAGGGTGGAGCCCAGTCTGATAGGATTAGTGTCTTTATAAGAAGAGGCACCAGAGAGCTCACTTTATCCACCATGTGAGGACACAGTGAGAAGGTGGCTGTCTGCAACAGAGTCCCCACCAGAAACCAAACTGGCTGTCATCTTTACCTTGGACTTCCAGCCTCCAGGAATGTGAGGAATAAATTTCTGTTGTTTAAGCCACCCAGTCTTATGGTATTTTGTTATGTCAGCCAGAACAGGTTAAGACACTCCTTAGTTACTATATGGGTAAGAGAGAAAGAGTTGGGAGTGATGTCTCAGTCTTAGGGCTCCTGGCAGAACAGTGAGTCGAAGTCCAGAAGGAGATGAACAGTAACAGTGCGGTAGAGATGGTGCTTCCCTTCTCCCTGTCATTTATCAAATATATATCATATGTCACATATCTCTCTAGCCTTGATTGCCTGGCCAAACTTAGAGTAAATTAAAAAATGTTAACTTCTCCTTTGTCATTATGACTTTCACTCATTTATTCATCCATTCAACATATTCTATTGTGCGTCAGGCACTGTGGTTGATGCTGAAGGGACATCAAAAGCTTATCCAGCTTCTAAACATTCTAGATCTCTGAACGAGCTCATTTTATGACCTAGTAATAACCAACACCTGACAATACAGTTGAAACCTTAGCAGAGATTAAACTGTCAGCTGAAGGGGAAATTGGACATAAGAGATGTACCTTTGAAATTTGAGGAGAATAAAGAGAACGTCTGATTGGAAAGTCCTCTAATGTGAGCCAGGATTGCACATCTCAGGATGGTTACAGGCACAAATGAATGGAATCCTCTTGCCTCTGAAGATGCCAGATATAAAGCTGCGAGTTTTTTTTGGTCTTGCAGGTTCCCAACGTTAGGTTCATCAGTTTGATCTAAGAGGTTTTTTTTTTCCAGACAGGCTCTAGACTTTCACAGTTTTAACTTTATATAATGTCCCCTTGATACTATGGGAAAATAAAACTGTTGTAAGGGAAACTAGGTCTTTAATGCTTTGATGCGAAAAATAGAACTGTGTCATTTATTAGTTGTGTGATTCTAGACTGTCTTTAGTTTTCTATCTCATTCTCACATGTGAATGGGTATTAATAACAACCTCCTTACAACATCATGGAAATTAAATGAGGGATTAAAAGATGTACCTGGCACATATACTCACTTTAAGTCATAGTTATTAAAAATAAGCATTTTCAAAATGGAGATTATTTTTGAGAATCTAATAATCATTCCATAATTTTCTTGAAATTATACTGCTGCACTACTAAACTGCATATATTTTATTAACTCACTGTGCTATTATGGTTGAGCAATCTGCACATCAATCAACCACTTAAAAATTGCAAAAAATTTCAGATTTTAAACATAGCAGTCTTTAAAGTTTTCAAAATAAGTATGTCTCAACTGTTGGCATAATCGTTCTGTACATTTATGTCTTTAAACAAAAACTTAATTAGAATGAGTTTGTGTAACCAGCAGACAAGTTCTTAGAAGTTCCTAGAAGTGGGAACAATAACCAAAAACCAATTAAAATGAATAGACATGAAAAAAGAAAATTTTTCTTTCTTCCTGAGGCTCAGTTATATCATCAAGTAGATTATCTGGTGAATATGATCTGGTGAATCTGATTAATGGTACAATCCGACCAAGAAATTCTTCTTCAGCTTTACCTACTTGGAAAAATGCTTTACTTTTATATAAACCTTTGTTTATTCCACAAATAATAGTTGAACATGTGATTAAATAGATAACATACCATAGGAAGAACTCAGAGACCAAACAAGATGAGAATCATTGTGACAAAATTTCCGAATATTACATCTCCATCCTAAATGAGGTGCCTTCTCAGGCCAATGATTGTATTCAAGGATCGTGTAAAAAAGATGCATGCACATGAAAGATACATCTAAGTCCTAGATTTTACTAATCTCAGTTCCGCTGGGGCAGGGGCAACAACTTATTTATTTTTGTACATCTTCAAAGAAGTGTTTTAAATGGATAAATTAATAAATGCACAATGATATCTATTCACATATATAAAAGAGTTAAAAACTGGACATGGAAATGTATCACAAAAATATTTTCATGAATGAAACTAGTAGTATGTAATATCATTATTAAAACTATATTCTGCAAGAAAACAGTATCTCTTGCTGTGGCAAACAATTCTTCCATATTTTTCTATTACCACAAAGGTTTTAAATTATTATTTTAGTTGACAGATATACAAAATTAAAGAATATAATTATTGATATTAATAACATTACTTTGAAAGCATTTTATAACTAGCTAGAGCATCTAGTTAATAGCTCTTTGTGGCCAATCCTATGCGTGGCTTTACTTTGCTTTCAGTAATATGATGCAAACCTGCTTAAAATTAAAATAGGGAAGATGATATCTCAGTGAGTAATGGGTTTTTCTCCAACTCTGTGGTCTCATTTAAATAGTGTGATGTATGTTTTTCTACATCCAAATTGTGTTATACAAGTCATATAGAGTATACGGGGCTTCATTAACATTGCATGTTTCTGATTAATTTTTTTTTTTTTTTTTTTTTTTTTTTTTTTTTTTTCCGTGTCTGGCAACAGATCGCAACCCTCAGTGTTGCCCCCGTACCGGACCAGGGACCGGCAACGGGATCGCAACCCTTGGTGTTGCTCCCGTCCCGTGCCTCGCTCAGCCAGTGAGCAGGAACCGGTCTGTATGTGGGATCCGAACCCTTGGGCGGGAGCGCCGCCGCGCTTCCCAAGCGGCGCACTATCCAGTGCGCCACCGGGCCGGCCCCTAATTAATTATTAAAACAATATAGTCTTGAATTTCTACTGATATTCAAAAACAATTCAAGCAGTATATCTGTGATTAATGATATTGATGTAAATCCCTTGATAGTTGAACTGAGCTTTTCTCTATATTACTATACCACCAGTATAGTAATATACTTTGAGTGAAGCTAATTTTTGATTACAGTTTAAGTATTTCAGTAGGGGATGGGATTGAGGAAAGAATTTACAGCCGAATTTTATATCCCATGGGAAAGAGATAAAAATTTTCCTGGCAATTGAGAGCCACCCTTTACAGATTTGTAGAGAAATGGGGATAGTTACTAGAGTTCTAATGTTTAGAAATAGCTTGTTATATCCTAGCAGGAACCACTGAGTAAGCCTTTCTGAAATCCTGAAAGAGATATGGATTATAAATTAAACATTCAGAAGAGGAAAGTATTGACCATTAGCTGAAAATTCAGGCTAGATTCCGCATTTAAGAGGGGAAAGATTACGTCACTTCTCTTGGGATCTCCTCTTAGGTTTCAGCCAGAATAGAATGCCAGTCTGCTACACATAGAAATAAAAATTGGCCCTCACAGCTTCAGTTCATACCGGAGCACTGATGCCAGTAAGGAACTGTCACCTGTTTTTCAGTAATAATAACATCTTGATATTGTGTAACTACTTTGAACTGGGCTGTTGTGCTAGTTACAAAGCCATTGTCCCCCAGCCCCAAAATACCCTCTGTATTAGGCTTTGTGATGTGGGGGTCGAGTCTCCACAACCACATTTTTGCTTTGCCAGATGGCTCCCTGTTGGTCCTGTCCACAGGGAGGTTTGTGGGAGGCACCAAGGCTGAGGAATATGGGACTGCTGCTTCTTGTTGCTGTGAACACCAGCCCAGCAATACTTCTTCACACCCACAACAGCAGCTGATCACTGCGGTGGAGCTGCATCCAGTTAGCAGTGTTTCTAATCTTCGAAGAACTCAACGTACTTCCTCAAGAGACACTAGCATCAGCCGGCTTTCAGAAGTCTGGGTTCCAGTGCCACAGGGACCCAACTCTGAGCTCAGCGTTGTCTGCACCAGCCAAGCAGCACCCTCTTCTCAGAGTCTGGGCTTCAACACTTGGGGCCCCTCCTCCAAGCATCTCAGTCCGCCAAAGAGGTCGACCTTCTGCTTCTCGCTGTTGTTAGGTCTGTGGTTGTTTAGTGCTCTATTTTTTAAAAAATCTTTTCAATGTTTCAAATGTAGTTAATAACTGTTTAGACCTAGCTATCTATTCTTTATATTAAATTGCCCTCTGTTAACATAACTCGTGATTTCTGTCTCCTGGCTGATACAGTTGTATTGGGAGGAAAGGGATCAAAACAACTCACCTGTAAAAAATCAGTCAAATAATATGGTTAGAACTTTACAAAGGACCATATTTATTTAGAATGTTGAATGACTAAAGTTTATAATATTTTATGAAGAGGGAGGTAATGAAAAAGTACTCTAAAAATTGGCTAAATCCAACTGGTTTTCTCAGTCCTTGTGAGTTTGGTGTATTATTTACAAATATTCAATCCCACCACAGAAGACAGAATGGCTGAAACTCCTATTTGTTAACCCAGTAGCAAAACTCACAGGTTGTATAAAAGGTAGAAAATGAGCAAACAAGTACCTTGAGAAATGTGACCAGAATTCATAAGATATGTCAAATATAGACAGTTAGTAACAACCTTTGAAGCATATTATATGATAAATAGGGTGAAACAAGGAAGTGTTTGTTGGTAGATAAAGATGAGAATGACCAAGTTGTAAAGGACAGACCATGTCACATTTAGATTAATAGCTAGATCATCCCTAAATTGGCTGCTTACTTGGATCCTCCTGCCTTATTGTGCTCTGGTTAAGAAATGTAGACAAAACCATAGTTGTTCAGTTGGCCAATTGGCAAATGACAAGCCAAGAATGTTTGCCTCTGTGCTGTAATGAAGGAAGTGTATATTATCCCCAGGCACTTCCTGTTCAATCGCAACTGTGTCCCTTGTAACTGCATCATTAGTAGGAAGACTGATGAGAGAGTAGGGAGACGAGAGAGACAGAGACAGACAGACAGAGAAAGGGGAGAGAGAGAGAGAGAGAGAGCCCGCAAATGAACATTGTTTAACCTGAGATCTGGGGAGGCTAGTTGTTTCATTCTGCTTTTACTCTGTGCTGTGTTAAACAATCCCATCTTTTTCCCTCTCTTGTGTCTTTTTTTTTTTGTCTTTTTTACTGACCGGTAACGGGATCACAACCCTCGGTGTCGCGCCTGTACCGGGGACCGGCAACGGGATCGCAACCCTCGGTGTTGGGCCCGCACCACGCTCAGCCAGTGAGCGGGAACCAGTCTCCACATGGGATCCGAATCCTCAGCGGGAGGGCCGCCGCGCTCCCAAGCTGCGCACTCTCCAGTGCGCCACCGGGCCAGCCCACCTCTCTTGTGTCTTGCTGTGTATTTTGAGTTGATCTAATAAACCATGTGATTTGAGCCTCTTAATCATATCTAAGCCTCTCTGTTCAGGGACCTGAACAGAGTCTACCACTGCATCAGAGTAGTTTTGTCAAGACAATCCTCATCTTATTGACCTGTTATGGACCCTTATGTAAATAATATTCTTGGTGGGCATGTGTCATATACCAAAATTCCTGAAGTAAATAAGCAGATAAGACTGTACAGTAATCCTAAGTGGTAGGGCCGGCCTGTGGCTCACTCGGGAGAGTGCAGTGCTGATAACACCAAGGCCACAGGTTCGGATCCTATATAGGGATGGCCGGTTGGCTCACTGGCTGAGCGTGGTGTTGACAATACCAATCCAAGGGTTGAGATCCCCTTACCAGTCATCTTTTTAAAAAAAATTTTTCTTTTGGAAAAAAAAAAAAATCCTAAGTGGTAAACAGTAAATCCACAGCACCAAGTATAAAATATTTTGATAAATCAAGACAAGAAACTATGTGACTTGTGCTAAGAAGATACTACTTTATTGAGAGATTTAAAAAATAAAAACATATTGAACTACATCCATTTAATATAATAAACCTCAATGTAGATAAATGTGTTTTTTTCTTTAATTTTTATTTTTTGCGGCTGGCTGGTACAGGAATCTGAACCCTTGACCATGGTGTTATAATACCACACTCTAACTGAACTAACCCACCAGCTCTTATAAATGGCTTTAAAAAGTAAATTTCTCCTCAAATTAATGAATAAGTTTAATAAACTCTATTCATACTATAATGGAAGCTTTAAAAACACTATAAATAACAAAGGGAAAAACAAATAATATTTAAACATTAAAATTAATAAGAATAATGGACAGTAAAGCAAAATAACAAAGGAAGAGAAGGAATGTTCAGCTATATGAGATAAAAAAATGTTTGTATCCTTCACTCAGATTTTTACCACAAAGTAAATTCCAGATGGATTAAAACATTACTTGTTTTAAAATCACACATATGCATATACACACACAAGCACAAACACACACATGTGCTTTAGAAGAAAACAGATGTAAATATCAAGCTTCTAGGGAGGACATTATGCATTTAAAGGAAATTATGAAAAAAATGATGGATTAGCATTTGTAACATTTGCAAAATTTTAATTTATTTTAAGAAATCCTGAAAAGTGAATTAAAGAGATAAAGTGGAACAGTTGTGTGCAGGAAATACAACAAAAGGGGCTTAATGTTCTTATATAAATTTCATATTTTATAAACAAATTAGCAAAGAAAAACAGAAAAATCACATAAGAGAAAACATAACTTGCTAACATATAAATGGAAACAATTGTCAACTTTCAAAAGTAATTCTCAAATATAAAAATTAAAACAAGATAGCAATTTTCATTTAGCAAAATTGCCTTTTAAAATATGACACCTACTGTTGCATATCACTGTTGGAAAGGATTGTGTACAGCACATCCATCTGTTGCTAGCAAACAATACATTAGGAACGATGCTTTTGGGCACAAAACTATGTGCCAAGAGACTTTAAACAGCTCTATGTGTTTTTAAACAATTTTACTAATATATAGCTTATATACTATAAAATTTGCCATTTTAAAATGTAAAATTCAGTGTTTTTTTTAATAAATTCCAGCTTGTATGACTATCACCACTACCTAATTTCAGAACATTTTTATCATCCCAAAAAGAAACCTTGTACTATTATTAGCTGTCAGTCCCATTCTTCCCAACTCCTCTAGCTCCTGCCATCTACTAAACTACTTTCTCTCTCTGTGAATTTGCCTGTTCTGGACATTTTATATCATTGGAATCATACAATATGTGGCCTTTGTGTCTGGCATCTTTCACTCAGGTTCATTGATGTAAGCGTATATCAGTACTTTATTCTTTGTTATGACTGAATAACATGCCAATGTATGGATATACCACATTTTGTTTATCCATATATCAGTTGATGAACATGTAACATTATCCGTTTTTTGGTTTTTATGAATGATGCTGCTATTAACATTTGTTTAGAAGTTTTTGCATGAAAATCTGTTTTCAATTCTCTTGTATACATATGCGGCAGTGAAAATGCTGGGTCATGTGAAGAGAGAGAGAAACAGGGAGAGAGCATGAGATTGATTCATTTTATGGAATTGGCTCATGATTCTGGGGGCTGGTAAGTCCAAATATTTCAGGGCTGGTAAGCTGGAGAACCCGGGAAGAGTTGATATTGCCACTTGAGTCTAAAGGAAGTCTGAAGGCAGAACGCCTTCTTCCTTGAGGACCTCAGTCTTTTTCTCTTAAGGCCTTCAACTGATTGGATGAAACCTACCCACATTATGAAAAGTTAATCTGCTTTACTCAAAGTCTACCAATTCATTCTTACCTTAAAAAGCAACTTCACAGCAATGCTTAGATTGGTGCTTAACTAAATATCTGAGTACTGTGGCCTACCCAAGTTGGTACGTAAAAGTAACCATCTGATCCATCAAAAAAAAAAAGTACCTTGTTTTTATTGAGATAAAATGTGCATGCCATAAAATTCTCCATTTTAAAGTGTACGATGCACTGGTTTTTAGTATATTCACATGGTTATGCAGCCATCATTACCATGTAATTCCAAAACATTTTTACCCCCAAAAGAAATCCTACACTCTTAGCAGCCATTCCCATTCTCTCATACCTCCTGGCCCTCCAAATCCTCTCAGCCCATGTCTACTTTGTGTCTCTATGGATCTACCTATTCGGGACATTTCATATCAATGGAATCATAAGATATGTGGTGTTTTGTGTCTGACTTCTTTCACTTAACAAATGTTTTCAAGATGCACCTGTGGTGTAGCAGGTATTATATTCATTCTTTTTGCTGGCTTAATCATATTTAATTACATGAATAAACCACATTTAATTTATTCATTAATCCATTAGTTGATGAACATTTCCATTGTATACATTTTTTGGTATTAAGAATAATGCTGCTATAAGTATCTGAATACTCATTTTTGTATAAATATGTTTTCATTTCTCTTGGTTGTACATTTAAGAGTGAAATTGCTGGGTCATATAGTAACTATATATTTCATTTTCAGAGGAACCACCAAACTATTTCCCGCAGCAGCTACACCATTTTACATACCCACAAGCAATGTATGAGGTTTCCAATCTCTCCACATCCTTGCCGATAATTGTTATTTTCCATTTTTTTTATTATAGCCATCATAGTGGGTGTGATATGATACCTCAATGTGGTTTTGATTTGAATTTTCCTAAATACTAATAATGTTGTGCATCTTTCCATGTGTTTTTCTTTTTTTGAGAAGTGTCTATTTAAATCTGTTGTCATTTTTCAATTGGTTTACTTATCTTTCTATTGCTGAGTTGTGCAAGTTCTTTATATACTCTGAATACTTGACCTTTATTTAAGTTGCAAATATTTTCTCTCTTTCTATGGGTTGTCTTTTCATTCTTGATGATGTCCCTTTACACAGAGAAGTTTTAAATTTCAAAATCCAATTTATTTTTTCTTTGGATACTTGTGCTTTTGGTGCCATACATAAGAAACTATTGCTTAATCTGAGGTTACAAAGATTCACACCTTTGTTGTCTTCTATGAGTTTTATGGTTTTAGTTCTTACATTTAGGTCTTTGATCCATATTGAGTTAATTTTTGATTTACGGTACGAGGTTTGGGCCAACTTCATTCTTTGCATGTTGATATCCAGTTGTCTAAACATCATTTATGGAAAAGACTAATTTTTTTCCCCATTGAATAGTCTTGGCACCCTGTCAAAGATCAATTGAAGCTACTTTTATGGATTTATTTCTAGACTCTAAATAGTTTCTATTAATCTATATTGATCTATTCTTTATGCCAGCATCACACTGTCTGGTTTACCATAGCTTCGCAATAGGTTTTGTTTTTTTAAAAAAAAGATGACCGGTAAGGGGATCTCAACCCTTGGCTTGGTGTTGTCAGCACCACGCTCAGCTAGTGAGCGAACCGGCCATCCCTCTATAGGATCCGAACCCGTGGCCTTGGTGTTATCAGCACCGCACTCTCCCAAGTGAGCCACGGGCCGGCCCTGCAGTAGGTTTTGAATATTATTGTTCTCTTGCCTTTCTTATGAACTTTAGGATCAACTTTGTCTATTTCTATAAAAAGGAAAGTTGGAATTTTGACAGGGATTGCATTGAATCTGCTGATCAATTTGGGAGTATTGCCATCTTAATATTAAGTTTTCCAATCTGTGACATAAGATGTCTTTCCATTTATTTAGGTCTTTTAAAATTTCCTTCAATGGGATTTTGGAATTTTCACTGTACAACTCTTACATTTACTTTGTTAAATTTATTCCTAAGTATTTTATTCTTTTTGATACTATTACAAATAATAATCAACTAATGGAATATTATGCACCTATTGAAAATGCATTATAGAAGTTATACACTATAATGAGATCAAAAATTGTTATCAGAAATAAATTATAACATTGGAAGATTATTTTTATTTAAGGTTAAAAAAAAAAGGAATACCAAATCATATGCATTGTAAATCTGTTGTTAGGTAGAAGCAAAATAAACAAAGAAACCTGTATATAAAAATCTTGAAGTAAAAGCAAAACATAATTTTTCTCCTTTTTTCATCTTTTTGTAATTTCAAACATGTCTTTAATAAAAATGATTAATTTTACTGTGAAAACTCCAAATATACAATTGACAAAAATACAATGACCTTGAACTATTTGGGTGGTTAAAATAATCAGATTGGACTATTTATGATATACCTTTTTGAGAGCTTCTTTCACATTCATTCTGTAATGCTAAAAGTAAAGTTGCTATATTTGGTGTCAAATTGTTGCCAGTTAATAACATAAAATTTTTTTTTTTTTTGCAATTTCTAGTGCTAAGCAGCTCATATAGCATTCATTTATACAATATTTACATGCAAATAATATGTCCATCTACTTATTAGATTTTTTTTTTTTTTTTGCCTAGTAGATCTTTAGGGTTTCTTTATTTCCCATTAAAGTTTTTTCATGTTATACATTACAATAGATAATTTTTAGGTAGCTCAATAGTCAGTGTACAATTTTTAAAAAACTATACCTGTAGAAAACAGTGCATTTGACATCACAGGAAATGATTTTTACCTTTCATGGGGTAAATAATTCAAATTCTGGCTGCAGCATACAGGTGTTTATCAGGACAGTCTAACTAGTATGCCTCATACCTCCCGAATGTTCACCTTATGGATACAAGGAAGAACAAACCAGCATCTTATAACTGTTGTCCATATCGCCTGAAAAAGGCAATTTTGTGGTTATGTCCAGGAAACCGATTTCTTTCTGGAATGTTCCACAAGTGTAAAACTCATCTCCTGCCATCACTAGGTGTCTCCTTGGAACCAACACTGTGCAGAGACTGACGTATGCTGCATCTCATATGGAGCATGCTATGCTCCCTAGCTGGTAGGAATAGGCTCTTTGCTGCTGACTTCATGTAGGAAGACTATGCCCCGCAATTTCATTAGTTGATAATCCTAACCAACTAACTTAACTTTTGAGCATTGTGCCACTTGGCACAACATTTTGGGACTTAACAGAAAAGTGCAGTTTCTGGACAGCATGCCTTCATTTATTGAACCACTATGGCACCTTCATATCTGATTGAACTATTCTGTTCTTTGGTATTGTGAAGTTTTCGGCCAAACCTACTGATGTGTACTCATTAAGATCAGTTGTCTACAAAACACCTCCTTTCCTGTGAAAAGATCTTATTACTAAAACATAGCTAGTTCTCACCTGGAAAAGGGCTTAAATTTCTCTGGCTGGCTTGATGCTTTATCAGACTGCCTGTTTGGTCTTTGTAGTCATTGTGCTTTGCCCAAATTTCTTCCTTCTCATTTTATTCTGGGGAGGTCCTGCTGTGAATCACTCTCCAATTGGAGGCCAGATCATGCTGTGCCTAGCCCTGCATCTAGATTGTGCTGTGATATGAATACAATGGTTCTAGTTCCTGCCACCATCTCAGGGGAGTCATTTAGGTTCAAGGACATCCGAAGAGTTATAGTCTTTGTCAGAAAATCCTATACCCTTTCTCTGCTTCTATTCTAGCTACTTACTCTCCTCCCTTATTAAAGGACGCCCATTGGACCACTAAAGGAAGGGCCAGCAGAGTCAGGGGCTGCAGTACAATCCATCCCTTTGTTGTAAGGACAGCTAGTTCCAGCAGCAGTCTCTTAAAAACGGAAATACTCCCACAGGGGAAGTCACCAGAAACTCAAAATACTTTAATGAAATGGAGAAGCAGAATCTGCTGTAACTAACTCTGTGATCTTAGGCATGAAGCGACATTTCTTCAGATCTCAACTTTCAAATCTGAAAACGGTGAGAGTGGAGTAGATGTTTCCTTATATTCTGCAGGTTGATAGAATGCTTTGAGAATCTGATGAAAGCCATGGACTTTTTTGTTAGAATGGTGTACATGTGCAAATATATTTTTATAAATTTTAATCAAGTTGGGGATTGACTGATATTCTGGAGGTCCATGTCCACTGGGTTAAAAAACAAAAATAAACAGGCAAATGAAACCCTGAACAACAATCTCTAGATTCATTTTGAAGTCTTTCATTCTGGGATTCCAACTTCCCTATCAAGGCTCTTGACCTGACTTAGCATGTCCTCAGCACCAATGCGTCCCTCATGCCTCATTTCTGTGAAAATTGTCAAATGTTTGTTTTACCCTTTGTTAATTGTAAAGGGTCACCTCTGGGAAAAATCATAATACTGTAATAAGATATTACAGTACCTTATCATTAGCCATTTCTTCTCTTCTCCCCCCCACCCGGGTTTATTCACATGTTTCAATGCCAGTTAATAGAAATGCCCAATTTATATTCTATTTTTCCCCCAACTTCTCCCCATCCTCCCTCCCCTTCTTGACTTCCACCCCCAGCAACCCTAGGTATGTTCTTTCCCTCTGCAAGTCCAATGCACTACTGTGGTCTTTCTTTCCTTCTTTCTTTCTTAGCTCCCACTTATAAGTGAGAACATTTGGTATTTTTCCTGAGTACCTTACCTGGCTTATTTCACTTAATGTAATTTCCTCCAAGTTCATCCATGTTGCTGTGAATGGCAGAATTTCATTATTTTGTTATGGATGAGTAGTATTCCATAGTACATAGATACCACATTTTCCTTATCCAGTTGTCTGTCGATGGATATTTAGGTTGGTTCCATATCTTGAATATCATAAATAGAGCTGTGATGAACATGGTAGTGCAGGTATCCTTCTGATGTAATGATTTCCATTCCTTTTTGGTATATACCCAGAAGTGGGATTGCTGGGTCATATGGAAGGTCTATCTGTAGTTTGAGAAAATTCCATACTGTTTTCCATAATGGCTGTGCTAGTTTACAGTCCCACCAAATGCGTAAAAGAGTTCCTCTTTCTCCGCATCCTCACCTGCATTTGTTATTCTCAGTTTTTTTTGATAGTAGCCAATCTTACTGGGTGAGATGATATCTCAGTGTGGTTTCAATTTGCATTTCCTGATGATTAGTGATGTTGAGCATGTTTTCAAGTATCTGTTGGCTGTTCGTATGTCTTCCTTTAAAAAACATCTATTCAGCTGTTTTGCCCATTTTTTAATTAGGTTATTTTTTATTTTTTACTGTGTAGTTTGAGTTCTTTGCATACTCTGGATATTAATCCCTGTGTAGTGGATTGAATTATGTCCCCCCAAAACTCACTGAAGCTTGAATTGTGTCCCCCAACTTTTATGTATTAGAAACTTAGCCCCCACTGTGACTGTTAAGAGGGTGGGAAATCCTATTATAGTAGTTGGAAGTTGGAGCCTTGAAGAGGTGATTAGATTGTAGGTCCCTGCAGTAGTGAATTGATTAAAAATGGTGGTCAAGGGTGTGGTTCTGAGGGCTTTAAAAGAAGAGGAGAGTCTGTCTGTCTGTCTCTCTCCTCTCTCTCTCTCTCTGTTCTCAATGCTTCCACAGTCTTGCAATGTGAGACAACTGGGTCACTATTGCCACCACCAGATGGACTTTGAACTTCCCAGCCTCAGAAACTGTAAGCAATAAATTTTGTTTTCTTTATAAATCACCCAGTTGCAGGTATTGCATTATAGCAACACAAAATGGACTAATACACATTTTCAAATGTATAGTTTGCAAATATTTTCTCCCATTCTAGAGGTTGTCTTTTTGCTCTGTTAACTGTTTCCTTTGCTGTGCAGAATCTTTTAATTTTGATATAATCCCATTTGTTTATTTTTTTTTTCTTGTTGCATGTGATTTGGGTGTTTTATTTATAAAGTCTCTGCCAAGTCCTATTTCCTGAAGTGTTTTCCCTATATTTTCCTTTAGGATTTTTATAGTTTCAGGTCTTATATTTAAGTCTTTAATCCATTTTGAGTTGATTTTGGTATATGGTGAGAGGTACAGATCAAGTTTTATTCTTCTGCATATGGATATCCAGTTTTCCCAGCACTATTTATTGAAGAGGTAGTGTTTTCCCCAGTGTATGTTTTTGTTGCCTTTGTCAAAGATCGGTTGGCTGGTAAAGGTACACAAAAGTCAACTACAATGTATATTGAGAAATTAAAATTTAAAAAACATAAAATTTAAATTAAAAAAAAACAGTTGGCTGTAGGTCTGTGGTTTGATTTCTGGTTTCTCGATTCTGTTCCATTGGTTTGAGTGTCTATTTTTATGCCAGTACCATGCCGTTTTGGTTACTATAGCTTTGTAGTATAATTTGAAGTCAGGTAATGTTATGCCTCCAGCTTTATTTATTTATTTATTTATTGCTCAGGATTGCTTTGGCTATTCAGGATCTTTTGTTTTCCATATGAATATTAAGATTGTTTTTTCTATTTCTGTGAAGAATGTCATTGGTGTTTTCATGGGATTACATTGAATCTGTAGATCACCATGGGTAGTATGGACATTTTCACAATGTTGATTTTTCCAGTCAAAGAGCATGGATGTCTTTCCACCTGTTTTTGCCTTCTTTAATTTATTTCAGTAGTGATTTGTAGTTCTCCTTGTAGGGATCTTTCACATCCTTGGTTAAATTGATTCCTAGATATTTTATTTTTTTGGTCACTATTGTAAATGGGCTTACTTTCTTGATTTATTTTTCTGCTAGTGCATTATTGGAGAATAAAAATGCTACTGATTTTTGTGTCTTGTGATTTTTATATCCTGCCACATTATTGAAATTGTTAATCAGCTCTATGAGTTTTTTGGTAGAATCTTTAGTTTTTTCTATATATAGGATCATGTCATCTGCAAACAGGGACAGTTTGACTTCATCTTTTCAAATCTGCAGGCCCTTTATTTCTTTCTCTTGCCTGATTGCTCTTGCTAACACTTCTAACACTACGTTAAATAGGAGTGGTGATAGTGGGTATCCTTGTCTTGTTCCTGTTCTTAAGGCAAAAGCTTTCAGTTTTTCCCCATTCAAGATGATATTGGTGGTGGGTTTGTCATATATGGTTTTTATTGTGTTGAGATACTTTCCATCTATACCTAATTGGCTGAAAGCCTTTATCATGAAGGGATATTGAATTTTGTCAAATGCTTTTTCTGTATCTATTGAAATAATCATATGGTTTTTTTCCTTGATTTTGTTGATGTGGTGTATCACATTTACTGACTTTCATATCTCCCTATCTTTATCTCCCTCAGATGAATGCCACTTGATCATGATGTATAATTTTTTGGATGTGTTGTTGTATTCTGATTGTTAGTATTTTGTTGAGGATTTTTGCATCTATGTTCATCACAGATATTGACCTGTATTTTTCTTTTTCTTTTTTTTTTTTTTTGTTGTTGTATCTCTGTCTGGTTTTGGTACTGAGGTGATACTGATGTCATAGAATGAGTTTGGGAGAGTGGCTTCTGTTTCAATTTTTTGAAATAGTTTGAAGATAATTGGTATTAATTTCTCTTTAAATGTCTGGTAGAAGTCAGCAGTGAATCCATCCAATCCTGGGCTTTTCTTTGTTGGGAGACTGCTGATTAGTGCTTCAATTTTGTTTCTTGCTGTTGGTCTGCTCAGGTTTTCTATTTCTACATGGTTTGGTCTTGATAGTTTGTATGTGTCCAGAAATTTATCCTTTTCCTACAGGTTTTCAAATTTGTTGGCATATAGTTGTTTGTAATAGTCTCTAATGATTCTTTATGTTTCTGTGATATCAGTTGTAATGTCTCTTTTTTCATTTCTAATTTTTGTTATTTGGGTCTTCTCTGTTTTTCTTTCTTTCTTTCTTACATTCTTTCCTTCCTTCCTTCCTTCCTTCCTTCCTTCCTTCCTTCCTTCCTTCCTTCCTTAATAGCTACTCCTGCTCATTTTTGTTTTCCATTTACATGGTATATCTTTTTCTATCCCTTCACTATTAGTGTGTGTGCATCTTTACAGGTGAGGTAAAGACATCATACGTTGGATCTAGCTGTTTAATCCAATTCAACAGTCTGTGTCTTTTGAGTGGGGAGTTTAATCCATTTACATTTAGGATTGTAATTGAGAAGTACTGTCTTACTCATTTCATTTTATTGTTTTTTTATATGAGTTAAAAATCTTTTATTCTTTTCTTCCCTTTTTATTGTTCATCTTCAATGTTTGTTGGCTTTTTGAAGTGATAAGATTTTTTTTCTTTCTTGCTTGTTTGCATTTGTGTTTTACCAGTGGGTTAAGTTATTTCTTGTGTGTTCATGGTAGTGATTATTGTTTTTCACATCCCTTCACTATTAGTGTGTGTGCATCTTTACAGGTGAGGTAAAGACATCATACGTTGGATCTAGCTGTTTAATCCAATTCATCAGTCTGTGTCTTTTGAGTGGGGAGTTTAATCCATTTACATTTAGGATTGTAATTGAGAAGTACTGTCTTACTCATTTCATTTTATTGTTTTTTTATATGAGTTAAAAATCTTTTATTCTTTTCTTCCCTTTTTATTGTTCATCTTCAATGTTTGTTGGCTTTTTGAAGTGATAAGATTTTTTTTCTTTCTTGCTTGTTTGCATTTGTGTTTTACCAGTGGGTTAAGTTATTTCTTGTGTGTTCATGGTAGTGATTATTGTTTTTCAGATTCTTGATGCAGAACTCCCTTGAGAATTTCTTGCAGGGCTGGTTGTGTGGTCATGAACTCCCACAGTTTTTCTTTGTCTGGGAAATACACTATTTCTCCCTAATTTTTCTGAAGGATAGCCTTGCTGGGTATAGCATTCTTGGCTGGCAGTATTTTTCTTTTAGTATTTTGAATATATCATCCCATTTTCTTCTCAACTTTAGAGTTTCTGTTGAGGAATCTGCTGTTAGCCTGATGGGGGCTCCCTTATAAGTAACTTGTTGCTCTTCTCTTGCTGCTTTTAGGATACTCTCTTTGTCTTTGAGCTTTGCCAGTTTGACTGTAATGTGTCTTGGAGAGGATCTTCTTGGATAGAATTTGTTTGGGGATCTTTGAGCTTCTGGGATCTGAAGGTCTGTGTTTCTCTCTATGTCTGGGAAGTTTTCCATTATTATTTCATTGAATAGGTTTTAAGTGCATTTACCTTTCTCCTCCCCTTCTGGAACACCCACGATTCAGCTGTTTTTGCACTTAAGGTGATCTGCTAGTTCTCTTAGAATTTCCTCATTTAAAAACAATTTCTTTTCTTTCTTTCTTTTTCTGCCTGGGTTATTTCATAAAGACCATCTTTGAGATCAGAGATTCTTTCTTCTGCTTGTTCTAATCTGCTGCTTAAGCTCTTAGTTGTGTTTTTTATTTCATTGAATGAATTCTTCAGTCTCAGCTCTGCTACATTCTTTTTTAAGGTATTAATCTCTTTATAAATATCCTTCTTCATATCCTGTATATTTTTTCTCATTTCATGTGTTGTCTAATTGAGACTTTTCTTATCTAGTTGAGTTTCCTCAACACAGTTATTCAGAATTCCTTTTCAGTCACTTCAAGTCTTTCCTGTTCTGCAGGGTCTGGTATTTGAGAATTACTACATTCTTTTGAAGGTTTCATATTTTCTTGGTTTTTTTTTTTTTTCTATTACTTTTATGTTGATTTCTGGTCATCTGGCAGGTTACTTGCTGCTTCTATTGCTCTGGAATGGATTTTGAAGAGAAAGAATTCCTCCTCTTTTTCCAGACTCCTCTGGTTACTCTCCTTGTGTCAATGCAGTTAAATATGCAGCAGGCCAACTGCATGGTGGTTGTGGCTGCTACTGTGGTGACTAGCAATCCTTGCAGTGGTAGAAGCTGTGGAGGTGGCTGTTGTGGACCACCTCCTCAGAAGCAGTGCTGGGCCTCCTGTTTATGGCAGATGGGCCATGCTGGGTCTTGCCTTGTTTGGGAGCAATGAGCAGGTTTCCCTCTTTTCACTTTTGAAATTTATCTTTGTCTTTTTTTTATTGTTTTTAAAAATCATGGGAAAATACACATAAAGTTTGCCATCTTAATCATTCTCAAGGGTATAGGAACTTCAAAAGTTTCATGGAAAATTGGTTACAGTCAGCTGGAGCCCAAAAGAAGGCCATAAAGTTGGGTCAAGAGGGGCTACTCACATAAGAGCTACCTGAAGATCACAAGAAAATTTACTTTGGTGCTAGATCTCTAAGGAAGTGGTTTTTATTTATTATTTCCTGGAAGTAACTCCTGCCCAGAATTATATATCTGACTGTAATAATGAGGTTCTGTCACTTTACATATAGAAAAAAAATATCTAAACATAATAATAATATTACCATGAACTCATACTGTACTCTTTATCCAGGAACTTTCCCATCATTATCTAATTAAACTTCCCTGTTTTTAATTCAAAGTACATACTACCTTTTTTTTTTTTTTACCAAAGGGAATGTTTTCACACAGTTAAATAATCAAGTGGGCAGTCTCCCCAATTGAGAGGAAAAAGGGAGATGGGACAGAAACATCTTGCAGTTGCTGGATGGTGTGGATAAGCAGGAATGAAGCTTTAAAGTTCACACAAAGACCATCCATCCATCTGTCATGTTATAAAGGCCACATCTAAATGCCACCAGTACTTGGAAAATATGCTCTCACAAATTATCAGGAAAGGACACTAATTTTTCTTAGTGGTCTGTTTTCATATCTTTACAAAATAAGTTCGTTACAAAATAGAATTTTGTTTTTAACCTAATATCACCCTATTGCTTTTCTTTTTGTACCAATTTATTGATATAATTCATATACCATATAATTCTCAATTTAAAGTGTACAACTTAACAGTTTTTAATATATTAACAGATAACATGTGACTATCACCATAGGCAATTTTAGAACAATTTCATCACCTCAAAAAGAAATCTCTTACCTCTCAGCTATTACCACTTTATTTCTCAACAACCTCCAAATCAAAGCAACCAGTAAACTACCTTCTGTCTGTATAAATTTGCCTGTTCTAGACATTTCGTATAGATAAAATCATATGATATGTGGTCTTTTGTGGCTGGCTTCTTTCACTTAGCATGATGTTTTCAATGTTCATCCATATTGTACCATATATCAGTACTTCACTCCCTTGTTTAGTTGTATAATATTTCATTGTATAGATGTGATTTATTCATTCCATACATCCATTGATTATCCAGTCATGAACTAATGGACATTTGGATTGTTTCCACCTTTTGGCTCTTATAAATAATGCTTTTATGAACATTTGTATACGAGTCTTTTTTTTTTTTTTTTTCCCACACAGTCATCTTGTAAAGGCTTTATTTCTGCTTCATCACGGTCTCATTCAGAGGCACCATCATTTGTTTCAATTTGGTATCCTCTTGACTTTTTGTACTGTTTTTCTTCAAACAAAAACAGTTTGAGTAATCACTGTACATTTCCAGTTAGTTTTTTAACAATAATTTAAAAATGTTGTTGCTGTAGAATGTATCATCAATTCAAGAGGACCGACAATAAAAGTACAGTACAAGGAAATTCACAGTGTATTACTGTTGGGCCCATTTTTAGGAGCAAATATTATCTGTGAGCCACATGGTGCCTATGGGTGGAGGATGAGGATGGCACCCATGGGAAGTAGGGGAGGTGTAACCCAAGATAGATCCAAAAGGTTTTTATTGGTCCTCCGGTATTTCCGCACTTGTGAACCCTGTGTGATCGCTATGCCCAACATGTTAGTACAAAATGCATGCCCGCGTGATCCTTAAATTGATTGGTTAGTTCATGGAAAACCCTTACTTGCTTGCTTATATAAATTGCAGTGTAATGGCAATAAAGTAGAACTGCCCTGATAGAACCCCTGCCGCGTCTGAGTGTCTCACGGGGCTGGGTTGGCGGGCAGCAGGCTCACTTTTCCCCAAGATCCCTCGGTCCCAACATCGGGGGGTAATCCTGTCTGCTCCTTCTCTTTCTGGGTCTGTGGGAGGAACTCAGGCATGCCCCCGCATATTACAATGGGACAGATTGACTCAAATTTAGGCTACAGCAAAGATACAGCAGCAGTATGTATATGCACTGAAGATGTGCAAATCAAGTAGAATAATATGTGGGTTACACAGAGAATTTTCTAAGCTCATTTGAGGACTCTGCACATTTTCAAAAATGTTGGCTTGTATCCCCTCCAGTTTATAGAATATCTTCCATATCTATTGGCTTCATGGCTTTTTCACTACAAAAAGTTCACCGAATCACTTAAAACACTCTAATTCGACTTAGAAATGAACCAAACCAAAATGTAACAGTGCAAATTTAACAGAGGGGCAGTGAGTATTGAAAGTGAGGGTGTTCAGCATCTCCTAAAATGTACATTTTAAAAACTTTTATTTTTAAGTGTATTTATGGCTTATTTACCTTTTCTGTTTAATATACTGTGTATAAAAGAGGTGGAGACAGAGTTTACTGTGCTATGAAAAAACTAAATTTTTACAGGCACATTTACTGTTTCATTCTAGAAACATCTGTTTCACAGGTTGAACATTCAGCAGCTGTGTTTTTTCTAAAAACAGTCTTTGACTTTGAGAAAACTAGATCTCTCCTTGTGGGAAGAGTCTGGTTTGTGAAGATGGTATGGTTATGCAGATTACAGTGTATTATTCTGTGATAATCCATGCAAGCTGGCATCACGATTGTGTTTTCTCTTCTGGTGGTTCCTCATCACCTTGCTCCTCTGTGGAGGTCGGGCCTCTGGGTGATTGAGACTGTGAAGCAGTGGAGGATTATGGGGCCCACCTGGATGGAGGGTGATGGTATGCTGGTTTCTCTGGCCTGGAGAAGCAGGGCTCTGGGGAGGAAGCAAGTGCAGAACAAGGTAGCTCTCTCAGAGTTGAGAGAGGAAGATGGGGTTACTCAGATCAGCACTTCCCCTGAGGGCAATTCCCCCAACACACTTCTCAACAGACTCAAGGTAAGTGGAATAGTCCATGGGCAACTTTTGAATATTGATATCTTGCTCATGGGGAATAACTTAAAATGATAAGCAAAGAATTCAACATAAATAATCTATGACATGAATGGGATGGTATCAAATTATGATCAAAATATGACAATCTTGTTAGATGAGGCTGTTTACAGAGCTCCTTTAGTATTGGGCTGGAACATACGAGGGTACTTGTATATGAGTTTTATACATACATATGTTTTCATTTGAGGGAGTAAATACACAGAAGTGGAATTGTTGGGTCATATAGTAACACTGTGTTAACTTTTTGAGGAACTGCCAACTGTTTTCCAAAGTGGCTGACACATTTTACTTTCCCACCAGCAGTGTATGAGGTTTCTGATTTCTCCACATCCTTGCCAACACTTGTTATTCTCTGTTTTCTTAAAGTTTCCATTTTATTTTTATTGAGGGGAAATTCACATAACATAAAATTAACATTTTAAAATTTACAATTCATTAGCATTTAGCATATTCTTAATGTTGTAGAACCATTACCTCTATCTAGCTCCAAAACATTGTTGTCACCCCAAAAGAAGACCATGTAAGCATTAAACAGTCACTTCCCATTCCCTCGTCCTACCAGCCCCTAACAAACAATAGTCTACTTTCCAAATCTATAAATTTTACCATTCTGGATATTTTATATTGTTAGAAACTGAACTGTGTCCCCTCACCACCTCCCAAATTCATATGTTGAAGCCATAACCCCCAATATGACTGTATTTTGAGATAGGGCACTTAAGGAGGTAATTAAGGTTAAATGAGGTAATAAGGGTGGGGCTCTGTTCTGATAGGACTGGTGTCCTTATTAGAAGAGGAAGAGACACCAGAGTGCTCTCTCTGCACAGGTACAGAAGAAAGGCCATGTGACACAGCAAGAAGCAGCTGTTTGAAGGCCAGAAAGGCAGCTCTCACCAGACACTGAATCTCCCAGCACCTTGATCTTGAAATTCCCAGCCTCCAGAACCATGAGAAAATAAACTTCTGTTGTTTGATCCACCTACACTGTTATGGCAGCTCAAGCAGATGAACACACCTATAAAGGGAATCATACAATATGTGGCCTTTTGTGACTTGTTTCTTCACTTAGCATAATATTTTCAAGGTTCATCCATGTTGTAGCATGTATCACTACTTTACTACTCCTTAAGTTTGAATAATATTCCATTGTATGGATAATCCACATTTTGTTCCTCCATTGATGGACATTTGTGTTATTTTCACCTTGGCTATTGTAAATACTGCTGCTATGAACATCGTATACAAGTATTTATTCGAAAAGCTCTTTTTATTTCTTTTGGGTATATACCTAAAAGTAGAATTGCTAGGTCATGTGGTAATTCTATGTTTAACTTTTTGAGAAACTGTCAGACTGTTTTCCACAGTGGATGCACCA